>NC_048233.1:38837010-38849818 GCF_002007445.2 Ailuropoda melanoleuca
CATGGTGCACTGGGTGTTATACGCAACTAATGAAGCATCAAACTTTACATCAGAATCAGGGGATGTACTGTGTGGTGATTAACATAATATAATAAAATAAAATTAATAAAAAAAAGAAGAGGGAAGGGCATGCTTCAAGGGATTCCATGAGAAATATTAAACCACTATAGCAGTAATGAGCAGATGAAGGAAAAAAGTGTGTACATAGAATAAGTAGAAAGTTTGAGTTGCCAGAGGAGGTGGTTGATACATTGTTTTTCTTTCTGTTTTCTTCCAAAGAATTATCATCTTTAAATGGCCTTGGGATCACAGCACCATCACTGAGTTCCTCCTTCTTGGACTGCCTGCTGATCATCATACCCAGGCCCTAGTCTTTGTGCTTTTCCTAGTAATTTACCTCCTGACTCTGTCAGGGAACCTGTTGATGATCTTGGTTATCAGGGCCAGTTCTCACCTTCACACGCCCATGTACTTCTTCTTGAATCACCTTTCCTTCCTGGATCTCTGTTACTCATCAGTCACTGTGCCCAAGATGCTAGAAAACCTCCTGTCTGAGAAGAAAACCATCTCAGTGGAGAACTGTTTGACCCAGGCCTTCTTTGTGCTTGCCTCTGGGGGAACAGAGCTCTGCCTCCTTGCAGTAATGGCTTATGACCGCTATGCTGCCATTTGCTACCCTCTACTCTATGGTCAGATGATGAGCAATGAGCTATGTGTGGGACTGGTATGGGGATCTTGGGGTCTGGCCTTTTTGGATGCTTTCATCAATACCCTCCTAGCTTGGAATTTGGACTTCTGTGAGACTCGAGTCATCTCCAACTTCATTTGTGAGATTCCATCTCTGTTCCCTCTATCCTGTTCCAATAGCTCTGTTAACTTTGCAGTCCTATTCTGCTCTACCCTCCTGCATGCCTTTGGGACCTTCCTTCTGGTCTTCTTCTCTTACACACGTATTGTCTCCACCATCCTGAGCATCAGCTCCACCTCAGGCAGAGGCAAGGCCTTTTCCACCTGCTCCTCCCACCTCACCACGGTAAGCTTATTTTATGGCTCAGGTTTTCTTCGCTATCTCATGCCAACCTCAGGTTCCCCATGGGAGTTGTTTATTTCCATGCAGTACAGTGTGGTCACTCCCCTAGTGAATCCCCTTGTCTACAGCCTAAAGAACAAGGAAGTAAAAACAGCTCTGAAAAACATGTTGCAGAAAAGTTTACAACATCTCAGGTAGCAGAGAACAAGCAGAGGATGATTGGGAAGCAGGGCAGAATTATAGCAAAATACCCAAATAATGGGCATTAAGGAAAATTTTTGTTTGCTCATCGTGTCAGATATGACAAAATATCTTTTAAAGCCTCCTTTGTTTGGAAATCCACAAAAAAATAGCAAGGTATTTTCTTGCTTTGGTTCATATTTTATCTTTCTTAGAGGCAGAAAACATGCATCAGATAACTATTTCAATATAAGTAATTTGGTTATAGACATAGATTATTCCTTTTGTTTGCAAGACATTAACAAAATGCTTAGCGTGGGGGAAATTGTTTGTGTCCTGAATTCTTACATGGATTCCTGTGGGTATTAAACTGGCGATAAAGTTTTGCTACAAGGTAAAAAGCCAGGATTTCTAAAGGAAGAAAGATATAGACTTGAGACTTGTGGAAGGGTGAGTGGAAGGTGGGTTTAAGATGAGCTCTGATTGAAGAGGGCCTTAGTGGCAAGGCAGATGTAGCTGAAGGTGTCTGAGAAAGGAAGTCAGTTTGTTGGGCTGAAGACTAGCAGACACAAGCCTTGTGAAGCATTATCTGCTCTGTGGCAAACGGTAGAGAATTCCATTCATTCTAGGGTAGAGTAGCAGCCCTGCTTCTTTCCCCTTCTAGGTTTTACTGGTGGCTCAGAAGACTTAAGTCTGGTAGAAAATGATTGGGTTTAGAAAAGAAGACATGGAGTAGGGAGAAGCCTAGGGATTCTAGGGATTTTTTCCTGAGGGGGGAAAAAAAAGATGGTCACGGAGAAGACTAATCAGAAAAGCTGCATAAACCATCTACCAAAGCATCCTAGACATCTATGAAAGCACTTGCTAAAGCATCCTAGAAATCCTAGAAACACAAACACAAAGCCACACAGACACTGTACTTTGCAATATCTTAAATGAAGGTAGATTTATTTTTTAAAAAACTTTAAGTTCAATTTAATTAACACATAGTGTAATATTAGTTTCAGAGGTAGAATTCAGTGATTCATCAGTTGCATAAAACACCCGGTGATCATTAGTTCAAGTCCCCTCCTTAATGCCCATCACCCAGTTACCCGATCCCCCTACCCACCTCCTGTCCGGAAACCCTCAGTTTGTCCCCTATAGTTAAAGAGTCTCTTATGGTTTGCCTCCCTCTCTATTTTTGTCTTATTTTATTTTTCCTTACTTTCCCCTATGTTGATCTGTTTTGCTTCTTAAATTCCACATATGAGTGAAATCATGTGGTAATTGTCTTTCTCTGACTGACTTATTTCACTTAGCATAATACTCTCTACTTCCATCCACGTGGTTGCAAATGGCAGGAGTTCATTCTTTATGATGACTGAGCAATATTCCATTGTGTGTGTGTGTGTATTTTACATATGGGGGTGTGTTTGTGATACATATATCATTTCTTCTTTATCCATTTTTCTGCCAGTGGACATCTGGGCTCTTTCCATATTCTGGCTATTGGGATATGGTTGCATGTGCCCCTTCAAATCACTGTGCTTGTATCTTTTGGATAAATACCTAGTAGTGTCAAAGATTAGTTGACCATAGAGTTGAGCGTCCACTCCTTGGTTCTCTATTCTGTTTCACTGATCTATGTCTTTTTGTCCAGTTGCATATTGTCTTAATGATTACAACTTTGTAATACAGCTTGAAGTCTCGAATTGTGATGCCTCCAGCTCCGGTTCTTTTTCAAAATTCCTTCGGTTATTCAGGGGCTTTTCTGGTTCCATACAAATTTTAGGATTATTTGTTCCATCTCTGTGAAAAATGTTGATGGTATTTTGATAGGGATTGCATTGAATGTGTAGATTGCTTTGGATAGCATAGCATTTCAACAATATTTGTTCTTCCAATCCATGAGCATGGGGTGTTTTTCCATTTCTTTGTGCCTTCCTCAATTTCTTTCATAAGTATTCCATAGTTTTCAGAGTACAGATCTTTTATCTCTTTGGTTAGGTTTATTCCTAGGTTATCTTATGGGTTTTGGTGCAATTGTAAATGGAATTGATTCCTTGATTTCTCTTTCTACTGCCTCATTGTTAGTGTATAGAAATGCCACTGATTTCTGTATATTGATTTTATATCCTGTGACTTTGCTGAATTCCTGTATCAGTTCATGTCACCTGCAAAGAGTAGAAAGTTTGACTTCTTCTTTGCTGATTTGGAAGCCTTTTATTTCTTTTTGTTGTCCAATTACTGAGGCTAGGACTTCCAGTACTATGTTGAACAACAGTGATGACAGTGGACATCCCCGTTGTGTTCCTACCTTAGAGGAAAAGCTCTCAGTTTTTCCCATTGAGGATGATATTAGCTGTGGGCTTTTTGTAGATAGCTTTTATGATATTAAGGTATGTTCCCTCTATCCCTACACAGCAGAGAGTTTTTATCAAGAAAGGATGTTGCGGGGCGCCTGGGTGGCACAGCAGTTAAGCGTCTGCCTTCAGCTCAGGGCGTGATCCCGGCATTGTGGGATCGAGCCCCACATCAGGCTCTTCTGCTATGAGCCTGCTTCTTCCTCTCTCACTCCCCCTGCTTGTGTTCCCTCTCTCGCTGGCTGTCTCTATCTCTGTCGAATAAATAAATAAAATCTTTAAAAAAAAAAAAAAAGAAAGGATGTTGCATACGATCAAATGTTTTTTTTCTGCATTTATTGAAAGGATCATACGATTCTTATCCTTCCTTTTATTAATGTGGTGATTCATATTGATTGATTTGTGGATGTTGAACCACACCTGCAGCCCAGGAATAAATCCCACTTGGTCGTGGTGAATAATCCTTTTAAGTGCTGTTGGATCCAGTTAGCTAGTATCTCGGTGAGAATTTTTGCATCCATGTTCATCAGGGATATTGGTCTATAATTCTCCTTTTTGGTGGGGTCTTTGTCTTGTTTGGGGATCAAGGTAATATTGGCCTCATAGAAAGAGTTTGAAGTATTCCTTCCTTGTCTATTTCTCGAAACAGTTTCAGGAGAATAGGTATTAATTCTTCTTTAAATGTTTGGTAGAATTCCCATGGGAAGCCATCCAGCCCAGGACTCTTGTTTTTTGGGAGATTTTTGATTACTGCTTCAGTTTCCTTGCTGGTTATGTGTCTGTTCAGGTTTTCTATTTCTTCCCCTTGCAGTTTTGGTAGTTTATAAATTTCTTTTTTTTTTAAAGATTTTTATTTATTTATTCGACAGAGATAGAGACAGACAGCGAGAGATGGAACACAAGCAGGGGGAGTGGGAGAGGAAGAAGCAGGCTCATAGCAGAGGAGCCTGATTTGGGGCTCGATCCCACAACGCCGGGATCACGCCCTGAGCTGAAAGCAGACGCTTAACCGCTGTGCCACCCAGGCGCCCCAAGTAGTTTATAAATTTCTAGTAATGCATCTATTTCTTCCAGATTGCCTCATTTTTTGGCATATATTTGTTCATAATACTTTCTTATAATTGTTTGTATTTCTTCAATGTTGGTTGTGATCTCTCCTCTTTCATTCATGATTTTATTTTTTTGGGTCCTTTCTCTTCTTTTCGATAAGTTTGGCTAAGGGTTTATCAATCTTATTAATTCTTTAAAAGAACCACCTCCTAGTTTTGTTGATCTGTTATACTGGGGTTTTTTTATTTCTATATCATTGATTTCTGCTCTCATCTTTATTAATTCTCTTCTCCTGCTTTATTTGCTGTTCTTTTCCCATCTCCTTTAGGTTTAAAGTTAGGTTGTGTATTTGAGACTTTTCTTGTTTCTTGAGAAAGGCCTGTATTGCTATATACTTCCCTCTTCAGACCACCTTTGCTGCATCCCAACGGTTCTGAACTATCGTGTTTACATTTTCATTTGCTTCCATGCATTTTTTAAATTCTTCTTTAATTTCCTTGTTGACACTTTCTTTCTTTAGTAAGGTGTTTTTTAACCTTGAAGGTATATTTAATATTAAGTTGTTGGAATGACTCAATGGCCAAAAGGGAGAAGGATGAAGGGGGTCTTAGAGAAGCAAAAAACAATGAAGAAGTTATTCCAACCCTAAGCTGAAGCTGATAATTCTACTTGGCTGCTGTGCTGCTGGGACACCAGGGACAGGACCACTGAGGAGAAGAATCGCAGTGATGCCAGGACTCCTGAAAAAGTGCTGCACTGCTCCTGCCATAATCAGAACGTGGTGCAGTGTCCCCACCACTACCTCCTCTGCCTCTGCCTCTGCCTCCGCCCCCTCCTCCTCTTTTTCTCCTTGTCCTTCACCTTCCTATTCTTATTCATACACTTAAACAAACCACTGCCTCCAGTTGGCTAAATGTAACCAGAAGCCTATTAGCAAGAGAATCTGGGAAATGTCCTATGCAGGCTTCTAACCCAAGCAATGTAAAAGCAAAAATATACGGGTAAATGTAGAGTTTGTAAATGTGACACTCCTCGGTCTGCACATGCCCTGCAGAGCAATCAGTTGCTTAGCTTAAAGGATGGCGCTCAGGCATTCACTGCCCCCAATGAATGCATAGAAAAGTAGGCAAAGGACAGGTGTGATTTCTGTAACTCTACTCCAAGGCAAAATATTGTAATTTGAGGCTCTAAGAGGCCTGTGAGTTTTTCTCCAAACTCTGGGAACTTTGGAAATTACCAGGCAGCCTTCTGAAAGAGGCTGTTTAAGGCTTTCTCTTACTTTTTTTTTTATAATAATTTTTTTTTATATTATCTTAGTCACCATACAGTACATCCCTAGTTTTTGATGTAAAGTTCCCTGATTCATTACTTGAATATAACACCCAGTGCACCATGCAATACGTGCCCTCCTTAATACCCATCACTGGCCTATCCCAATCCCCCACCCCCCCTCCCCTCTGAAGCCCTCAGTTTGTTTCCCAGAGTCCATAGTCTCTCATGGTTCATTCCCCCTTCTGTTTACCCCCCCTTCATTCTTCTCTTTCTTCTCCTCCAATCTTCCTACTTCTTATGTTCCATAAATGAGTGCTAAGCGAAATAAGGCTTTCTCTTACTTTTTGTGCCCATCTTACTCACTTTACAGGGTCTCTCTTCCCACCTAGGCAGTGCCCTCTGCAGGCCTCTCCTGGCTCTTCCACTGATACAGCAAATCCACCTAAGGTTTTGTTCTTTATTTTTATTTGTCTGTTTACTAAAGGAAATTTGGCTGAAACAATTTTACCTAATAATCACCTCCACTAACAAAACATTTACTGAATATTTGTTGTTATCTAATTTCAGAATTTCATGTAAGATAGACCTGCTCCAGCTCTTTCCAATATCTTGCCCTATTTTATTTTATTTTCATCATTAAATTTCTTAGATTTTCTTTTTTTCTTTTTTTTAAAGATTTTATTTATTTATTTGACAGAGAGAGAGACAGCCAGAGAGAGAGGGAACACAAGCAGGGGGAGTGGGAGAGGAAGAAGCAGGCTCCCAGCGGAGGAGCCTGATGTGGGGCTGGATCCCATAACACCAGGATCACGCCCTGAGCTGAAGGCAGATGCTTAACAACTGAGCCACCCAGGCACTCCCCCTTTCTTTCTTTTTTTTTAATTTATTTTTTTTATTTTAATGTGTTTTTTTATTATATTATGTTAGTCACCATACAGTACATCCCTGGTTTCTGATGTAAAGTTCGATGATTCATTAGTTGCGTATAACACCCAGTGCACCATGCAATACGTGCCCTCCTTACTACCCATCACCAGTCTATCCCATTCCCCCACCCCCCTCCCCTCTGAAGCCCTCAGTTTGTTTCTCATAGTCCATAGTTAAGTTGGCCAAGATATAGTACATCATTAGTTTCAGATGTAGAGTTCAGTTATTCATCAGTTGCATACAACACCTAATGCTCATCACATCATGTGCCCTCCTTAATGCCCATCACCCAGTTACCTCCCCCGCCGACCTCCCCTCCAGCATCCCTCAGTTTGTTTCCTATACTTAAGATTGTCTCATGGTTTTTCTCCCTCTCTTCCCATCAGTTTTCCCTTCCTTCCCCTATGATCCTCTAAGCTGTTTCTTATATTCCACATATAAGTGAAACCATATGATAATTGTTTTTCTCTGATTGATTTATTTTGCTCAGCATAATACCCTCCAGTTCCATCCACATCAATGTAAATGGTAAGATTTCATCCTTTCTGATGGCTGAGTAGTATTCCATTGTATATATATGCCACATCTTCTTTATCCATTCATCTGTTGATGGACATCTGGGCTCTTTCCATAGTTTGACTATTGTGGACATTGCTGCTATAAACATTGGGGTGCAGGTGCCCCTTTGGATCAGGAAATGAGCAGAAGACATGAACAGACATTTATCCAAAGAAGACATACAAATGGCCAACAGACACATGAAAAAATGCTCCACATCACTTGGCATCAGGGAAATACAAATCAAAACCACAATGAGATACCACCACACACCAGTCACAATGGCTAAAATTAACAAGACAGGAAACAACAAAAGTTGGCAAAGATGCAGAGAAAGGGAAACTGTCTTACACTGTTGGTAGGAATGGAAGTTGGTACAACCACTCTGGAAAACAGTATGGAGGTTTCTTAAGAAGTAAAAAATAGAGCTTCCCTGCAACCCAGCAATTACACTACTAGGTATTTACCCTAAAGATACAAATGTATTTTGCCCTGTTTTAGATCTGTTTTCTACTTTGGAAATTTCAAAAGTTTTCAGCCAACCTGCTTTTCTCATTTAATGGCATTTTGAAAGGTATATTTATCAAATATTAAATTCTTAGTATTTGATTGATTGAAGTTAAAATTTATAAGGGCTCAACTTCATTTAGGTATTTGTCTCATATTTGCATATATTTTTGCAATACATGGATTTCTGAAGCAAGTCAATATCTATTTATTTTTCTTCGTATTAAAACAAGACTGAGAATATTCCACGGACACTGCTATATAGCTCAAATTATTTTTCACTTTACTTTTGACTGTGATGAAATCAAAAAGTATTAATGCTTCATATAAAATACTAACATTTTTCTTTAAATATTTTTAAATTAGAAACTATTAAAATACAGAGAAATGGTCCTACTACACAGTGAAGACCGCTATTAACATTTAGGTATATCTCAGTCCAAATTTCTATGAAAAATGTCTTTATGGTACATTCTTATACATAGCCATAATTATAATTTATAAGCAATTTTGTTTCTGTCATTTTACCTAATAAAAATTAAACATTTTCCATTTCCAAAAATATTTTAGTCTCTATTTTATTTTATAAAGAACAAAAAATGCCATAGTTTATTTAACAATTTCCCTACTATTGAACATTTCATTTACCTAGCAATTGTTCCAAAGAGTTTTCCCCTCTTCCTCCCTGCCTTTTTCCATGTGTTTCTCCTTTCTTTCCTTCCTGCCTTTTTATTTTTTCCTGATTTAGGAAATCGGAAGCATAGGATTGAATTATTCTTAATTCCTTGTTCATAATGCACTGTCATAATCAGTGCACACATATACTACTTAATTTCATTTATTTTCTTTTTGTTAGGTTGTTCATTTGTTTCTAAAGGTATTACAAACCATGCCCCTCCTCCTAACCTAATAACTTAAACTTATTCATAATTAACTGTACCTTTGATTTCCTCCCAATCTTATCATCTGAGAAGTTATACATCACCTTAAATTTTGTGTTTATGAATTTCCTTTAAAAGTTTATAAACTTCTTTTCATATGTTATTATTGTCTAATTTTGTTATCAAAAACAGGTTATGCTTACAAATTTACAGTAATATTACCTTCAAATATCTTTCACTCGTTTTTAGTGATTACTTGTATAAATCCCAGATATGTCTAAATTCAGGTATCTACATACCAGAAAAGAAAAAGAAACATGCACCTAGCTGTTTATTATCCTTTGAATTCAGGAATGGATCTTGATGTGGAATGTGCCCTGCTTGCTTACCTAATGTCACTCTCCAGAGAAGCGGCACAGCCTTCTAACAGAACACTAGATTTTGCTTTTTGAGTCTCTACTCTCTTTGTTTTGTATCTGCAGCTCCTTTTCTGTCTATAAGAATATATATATCACAAACCTTAAACTCAATTTCCCCATTTGAAACTATTTAGCATAATGGCAAAAAGCAGTTTTTAAGGTCTTATGATATAAATTTTAATCCTGACTCCACCACTTAATAACTTTATAAACTTGGATCAGATATTCCACCATGCCTCAGTTTCCTCATCTGGGGTAAATGAGGGTAAATAAAGGTTACAGCTCATAGAGTTGTTGTGGGGAATTAGTTATCAAGCCTAAAATGTGTGGGATAATACCTGGAATTTGGTATGTATTTAATAAACCATTATTATTTTTGCTCTGGTCTCATTCTCTTCTAAAACTTTGAAAACATACCAGTTTTTAGTATGCACATCTTAATCTTCTTCAATCTGGCCAATGCTCCCACTGTTCCGTATAGACAACAATAAACCGTAAATCTAAAATCCAATGGGTATTTTGTATTTCTAATAATTCAGAATCAAACTGCTGCATTTGTTACTGTTGATTGCTCAGTCCTTCTCCATCTCTTCCTTGGCTTTCATGACCTGCCTTCAGCTGTTTCCCTGAAAACCTCCCTGATTGTTGACACAACTGATCATTAAAATATTCATCTGAGAGATATTTATGAATTCAAATCATGAGGGCAAAGGAAAATAACGTGAGATCAATGTACAGCTTCCCTTTGCTTTCCCAAATATGACATACTGAGATCAAGTACACAAAGAAGTTGCCACCTACTTTTTGCCTCCTTTCAAACTCACTAAACACCTAAGAGTTTTCACCAAAGTCAAATCTTCAACTTGGAAGTTCCAAAAGCCCACACTAAGTAGAATCTCTTGAGTTTTTAAAAATTTGGTTTTTTTGTGTGTGAGTCTAAAGTTGGGCTTCACGCTGTGACTCCAGAGAATAGAAGATATTGGCTCCTTGGTCTCCTGGGGTGCCAGGCTCTGCTGGCCAATTACTAATTACTGACTGCCTAATCTACACCTGCCCTTCTGAAGGGTTATATCTGGGATACACTCACTTCACAGATTCTCCTAGTACAAATAATATTTAGAGTCAGAGAGAAAACTAAAAAAAGGGATGCCCAAGGATTTGGACATAAGACTACCAGAGAGAAGCCCTTCACACATTTTGTGAAGGATTTAAGAGTCTTTATATAGCCAGTAGGAGAAAAAGGCAGGACCAAGCTAGAGCTCAGAGGATATGTGCCTTGAAGCTTCAGCCTTTGAGAGTACCTAGCTCTTAGGTAAACAATTTTCATGGTCTTACTGTAAGTTCCCTTAGGAAAAAAAAACTAATAATCTGAAGTTCCTGTAATTAGTCCTCATGAACATAGAGATCTCATGGCCTGAGGTAAAAATCGGAGTGGCAGGAAATCTTCTGAGCCACAAAAGCCCAGACCATGGTAATGTCTCCAGGATTACTCTGGAGTCCTCTCTTGCTCTCTCTCTCTCCTGATAAATTCTTTTCCTCCCTTCATATACCTTCTCTTTCTAGCTCTCTGAGGTGTGTCTCACCCTGGGTCTTCTTGTAGACTTTTTGTTTGCTTCAGACTGAGCCCCCAAATCTAGGCAGATTCATATTCTCCATGCATTGAGGTCTATGTGTTCACCTACTCTGAGCAGGTACTTGGGAAAAACTCTCTGGCCTTGATGACTGATGCTGGGCAATGGGAATGGGGACTTCGTGCATTCTGGGCAAAACTCTGCATTGCCTAGGCCCTACGAGTATGAAATCAGAGTAAACCAACTGGGAACATCACAGTCAGAGGAGGATTAGGCAGAATACATCATCAGAGTAGATGGCATATGTTTTATCTTTTTCTAGGATCTACTTACATGTGCCACAGAAAGTTAATTTTTTGCTATTAATAACTCCCTCAATCTCTCAAAGGTTCATACTGATTTAGGTGCTAAAGCACACAGGAAGGGCAGAAGTCAAGAAATATTTAAGAAAAAATTTTGCTCATGTTCCTTTTCCATGCCCTCCTACTTTCAGCCCTTCTCCCAGTTCAGGAGACTCCCAGGTTCCTAGGGGATTTATAATGCTTCTGAGTATAAAAACTTTCCCACTTTTGGTCAGTAAATAGAGGAAATACTGAATCTCTCTCTTCCTTTTCTTATTAACCCATCTGTCCCAGCATTTGTGAAATTAACTAACATTTTTAAATTAAATACATTTGAGATTGACAAAGTGTTAAGAAACCTATGTTTGCTCTCTTTGTTAAGGGAGGTTTCCCAACAACTTGTCCCTCTGGAAAGGATGTGATTAAAGTACATTACCAAACTGCCTGAGCTCAAATTCCAAGTTCTCTACTCGGCGCCGATTTGACCTTTGGCAGGGTTCTTAAATGTTTTCTGCCTCAGGTCCTCATCTGTTCAAAAGAAAGAAAAAGGATAAGATAAAATGGCTGCATTATGGGACTTTTACAAGAAAGAAGTAGATTAATATATGTAAGGTGCTTGGAATAAGCATTATCTTTTCAATATCATCACCATCATCATCATTATCCTGAGTCATTAGATCAAAAGGGGTTAATATTGTGACTGATTTGAAGTGCCACTCTGTGTTTAAACAGAGTCATTCCAGTGCAATAAATATCCAATGATAAAATGAGATGACTCTTATAAAAAAAACAACAACCCAAAAGCCTGCCTGGTTCAGTCATTTGGGCATCTGACTCTTGATTTCAGCTCAGGTCATGATCTCAGGGTCCTGAGATTGAAACCCACATTGGTCTCCACGCTCAGCAAGTCTGCTTCTCTCCTCCCGCTCCCTCTGCACTCCGCTCCCTGCTTGCACACTCATTCTCTCTCTCTCAAATAAATAAATAAATAAATCTTTTTAAAAAATACAAACAAAACTCAACTTCTTATTGATCTGTAAAGCAGATCAGACAGAACTGAAGGTTGCAGATATGTTTAACAAGTGCTCATATTTGACTTTCTAATGCAAATTAGACAACCCAGCTAACTTCTAACTTCTGCATTGACCTCTTTTTCTCTTTAAGGATCTAGAATGCCCCTTCTCCACCCACTCTGAATCTAGGCTATATCTCATAAACTTCCTTGTGAACTGAAGGCACTGTGATCCTTCTGGACGAGTAAGTATGCACAAAGTAGACAAAGAGTAAATGTGAAAGAAATGAAGCTATTACATGCCTAATTGATACAGAAAATCCCAAACATAGAAATGTTCATATTTTTTAAGAGAACGGTCTCAATTTACTTTTTAATTTTGTTTTATTTACTAGTGTAGAGAACAGAAAAATTGTTTTCTTCTAACAGGACTTGACAAAAGGAGAGATAATGAGGGTCATTGAAATTTCTTTTTTTTCAACAGTTTGTTCTCCTTCCCTGCTAAATTTAAGTTGATTTCAGCCATCTATGCTGCATATAAGTCTAGTAGGCAGAACTGAGATGGAAACTGAATTTAAGAAAATCCCATAGTCTGGGGGCGCCTGGGTGGCTCAGTCGTTTAACGTCTGCCTTCAGCTCAGGGCGTGATCCCAGGGTCCTGGGATCGAGCCCCACATCAGGCTCCTCCTCTGGGAGCCTGCTTCTTCCTCTCCCA
>NC_048233.1:38849918-38856241 GCF_002007445.2 Ailuropoda melanoleuca
GGACCACAACTTCTTAATCCAGTCATCTGTTGAAGGGCATCTCGGTTCTTTCCATGATTTAGCTATTGTGGGCAATGCTGCTATGACATTGGGGTGCATATGGCCCTTCTCTTCACTACGTCTGTACNATATGGCCCTTCTCTTTACTACGTCTGTATCTTTGGGGTAAACACCCAGTAGTGCAATGGCTGGGTCATAGGGTAGTTCAATTTTTAACTTTTTAAGGGACCTCCACACTGTTTTCCAGAGTGGCTGTACCAACTTGCATTCCCACCAACAATGTAGGAGGGATCCCCTTTCTCCACATCCTCTCCAACAATTGTTGTTTCTTGCCTTGTCTATTTTTGCCATTCTAACTGGCGTAAGGTGGTATCTTAGTGGGGTTTTGATTGAATTTCCCTGATGGCTAATGATTTTGAACATTTTTTCATGTGTCTGTTAGCCATTTGTATGTCTTCATTGGAAAAGTGTCTGTTCATATCTTCTGCCCATTTTATGATTTGTTTATTTGTTTCTCGTGTATTGAGTTTGAGAAGTTCTTTGTAGATCTTGGATACCAGTCCTTTATCTGTAGTGTCCTTTGCAAATATATTCTCCCATTCTGTGGGCTGCCTCTTAGTTTTTTTGACTGTTTCCTTGGCTGTGCAGAAGCTTTTTATCTTGATGAAGTCCCATAAGTTCATTTTACCTTTTGTTTCTCTTGCCTTTGGAGATGTGTCATGAAAAAGGTCGCTTTGGGGGCGCCTNAAGCGTCTGCCTTCGGCTCAGGGCGTGATCCCAGCGTTATGGGTTCGAGCCCCACATCAGGCTCCTCCACTGTGAGCCTGCTTCTTCCTCTCCCACTCCCCCTGCTTGTGTTCCCTCTCTCGCTGGCTGTCTCTAACTCTGTCGAATAAATAAATAAAATCTTTAAAAAAAAAAAAGAAAGAAAGAAAAAGGTTGCTTTGGCTGATGTCGTAGAGGTTGCTGCCTGTGTNGATGTCATAGAAGTTGTTGCCTATGTTCTCCTCTAGAATTTTGATGGATTCCTGTCTCACATTGAGGTCTTTCATCCATTTGGAGTTTATTTTTGTGTATGGTGTGAGAGAGTGGTCAAGTTTCATTCTTTTGCATGTAGCTGTCCAATTTTCCCAGCACCATTTATTGATTTTGGTTTTTTTTAATCCATTTTGTCACCTTATGTCTTCTGATTGGAGTATTTAGTCTATTTACAAAGTAATTATGATAGATATGCATTTATTGCCATTTTATTACTTGTCTAGTGGTTGTTTCTGAAGTTTTTCTCTGATCCTTTCTTCTCTTTCTCTCTTGCATGGTTTGCTGGTTTTCTTTAGTGATTATCTGGGTTTCTTTCTCTTTATTCTTTGCATATCTATTAGTGGTTTTTGATTTGTGGTTACCATTGAGTTCGTATATAACATCTTCTGCATATAGCAGTCTATATTAAGTTGATGGTTAAGGTTTTTTTTTTTTTAAGATTTTATTTATTTGACAGAGAAACAGCCAGAGAGAGAGAAGGAACACAAGCAGGGGGAGTGGGAGAGGAAGTAACAGGCTCCCAGCCAAGCAGTGTGCCTCATGCGGGGTTCGACCCCAGGGTCTGAGATCACGCCCTAAGCCAAAGGCAGACGCTTAACAACTGAGCCACCCAGGCGCCCCGATGGTTAAGTTTGAACCCATTCTTTACACCTCTCCTCCCCATGTTTAGGTCCTTTGTGTCATATTTTAAAACCTTTTATTTTGTGAGATCCTTTACTGATTTTTTAGAGAAATATTCATTTTTACTGCTTTTGTGTTTCCTACTTTCATAATGTCACTTTTGATTTTTCCTTTCCACTCAAAGAGTCTCCTTTAATATTTCTTGCAGTACTGGCTTAATGGTTAAGAACTCCTTTAGTTTTCATTTCCTTGGGGAACTCTATCTCTCCTTCTATTCTCAGTGATACCCTTGCTGGATAGAGTTGGGATGGAGATAGAATATTGGATGAAGATTTTTCCCATTAAGCTCTCTGAATACATCATGCCTCTGTCTTCTGGCTTGTAAGGTTTCTGCTGAAAAATCAGCTCATAGCCTTTTCAGGTTTCCCTTGTACGTAACTACCTTCTTTTGTTTGCTACTTTTAAAATTTTTTCTTCATCACTACATTTTGCCACTTTAATTACAATTATACCAATGCCCTGGTGTGGATATGCTTTTTTTCTTTTTGAGGGGGTTCTCTGTGCCTCCAGGATTTAGATATCTGTTTCCTCTCCCAGATTAAGGAAGTTTTCAGCTATTGTTTTTTCAAATAAATTTTCTGCTCCCCCATTCTCTCTCATCTTCTGACATCCCTATAATAAGAATGTTATTACATTTGATGGAATCACTGAGTTCCCTAAATCTATTATCATTTTCCATTATTCTTTTTTCTCTCTTTTGTTCAGTTTGATCACTTTCCATTACTCTGTCTTTTAGGTTATTAGTTTGATCCTCTGCTTCCTCCAGCCATCCTCATTCCATCAAGTGTGTTTCTCATTGTGTTTATTGAACATTTTATCTCTGCTATGTTATTCTTTATCTCTGTGTTAAGAGTCTTACTGATGTCTTCAACTCTTTTCTCAAGTCTAGTGAGTATCTTTATGATCATTACTTTAAATTTTTGATCAGGCATGTTACTTATATCTGTTTTGCTTAGATCTCTGGACATAACCTTGTCCTGTTCTTTCATTTGAGACAAATTCCTCTGTCTTCTCATTTTGTCCAAGTCTCTGTGACTGTTTCTGTGTGTTAGGAAAGTGAGCTACATCTCTTTTTCTTGGGGGTGATGGCCTTATGAAGAAGCACTGTAGTCTCCTGTTCCTCAGGGCCTTACACTTCAGGGAGTGTCTCCAATGTATGCTGTGTGTGCTGTGCTGCTGTGTCCTGGCTGATTTATCCTTCAGGCCAGTAGTCTGCAGAGGATCTCTTTGCTTTTGTGGGCAGTGTTTGGTCCCTGGCCTGAATGTGGCAAGTTCTAACTGGGTGTGCTCTGGTCTGCTTGTGAAATGAGACCTGTTTCCACCACCCCAGAACCATGGCCCTGCAAAATTTATGGCTTGGGAACAGTGTTGGCAGAGGTTCAAGCTGTTTTCTGGGGGACAATGCCCACTGCACTGAGACTGAGGCAAGCATGTCTGTGAAGGGTGATTCCACCAGAGCATGGGAGGTAGGGCTTGGTAAGCAAGTTAGTTAATGTGTGTTGGTGCTGCACTGGTTCCAGCAGGTGACTCTGTGTTTATGGTGTGGGGTAGAAGAGGAAAATGGTGCCTGCCAATTGCTTTGTTCCTGGAGGGGTCTCTCCATGAACACTGCCTCTCTGGGACATGTGCCCCACTTTGTGACCCCAGACATTCTTTAGATAACTGTTTCCACACTGTATGTCTGTGGGCTGTTTGCCCTTCCTTCTCTACACATGCAACCCCAATGCCCTCCAGGCTCTCCCCAAGCCAAGCCCACTGACCTTTGAAACTCCAGGCTTTAAACCCCACTGTTTGCAAGAATGCACAAAATTCAGTCCCTTTTGCTTTCTAAGCCAATTGCTATAGGAATTCATCTTCCCTTTGTGGGTTCCCCTGTGTGTTAGTCTGTCTCTCACCCTTCTCCACAACTGTGGCTTCCTCCCCACCACAGAGGCCATGATCCATTTTTCTCCCAAACTTCATCTTCACACTTCCTACCTTCTTTGATGTGGCCTCTTCTCTACCTTTAGTTGTGGAGTTTGTTCTGCCAGTCTTCAGGTTGACTTCTGGGTATTTAGAATGATCTGATAGTTATCTAGTTGTATTTGTGAGATGAGGCAAGCCTAGTATCCTCCTATTCCACCACCATCTTCCTCTTCTCCAAAGATTCAACAAGTTTATATGTTATGCTATGTTCACCGCAAGCATAACTACCATATTCTGCCTGCTTTTTAATTTTTTAAATCAGTATTAGGAAACTATTAGCTATTGTTATCTTTCCCCCCACTTTATTTTTATTATAAAAACTGTGTTTAATTAATGTATACAATTTGATGACTTTGGACATATGTATACACTCATATTACCATCAAAGCAATTAAGGTAATAAACATATCCATCACTCCCAAATTGCCTTGTGTCCCTTTTGGGGTTTTTGTGTGTGTTTTGGTTTTGATAAGAACACTTAACATGAGATCTACCTTTCTTTTTTAATGAATTTTTAAGTGCACAATACCTTCAGAAAATTATTTCAGATATGAAATAGAAATACTTTCCCAAACATGCAAAAGCTGAGGGAGTTCATCACCACTAGACCTGCCTTGCAGGAAATGCTTAAAGTACTTCAAGTTGAAATGAACAGGTGCTAATCAGAGACACGGAAATATATAAAGTATACAACACACTGGTAAAATATTTCATATTGCTGAAAATATACAGTCAGATTTAGAAAACTCTAATTCTGTATAAGATGGTGTACTATACAATTAAGTATAGTAAAAAGGCTAAATGAAAAGAGTGTTAAAAATAACTATAACTACTATAGCTTTTAATGAATACACAACATAAAAAAGATATATTGTGACATAAAAAAGATATATTGTGACATCAAATATATAAAAGGAAAAACATGAAAAAGTGGAGTCTCTATAGGCAAAGATAAGTTGCAAAGATCAGCTTAAGATGGACTGTTTTATCCCTGAGATGGTTTATGTAAGCCTCATGGTAACCACAAAGCAAAATTCTAGAAAAGATTCGCAAAAACATTTAAAAAGTAGAAACAAAGCATACTACCATGGAAAACCACCAATTTATAAAAGTAGGCAGAAATAGGGAAGAAGAAAAAAATAAGATATAGGGAAAAAGAGAAAATGGAATACAAAACAACCAGAAAGCAATTAAGAAGATGGCATTAGTTACTCCTTACATATCATTAATTACTCTAGGTGTAAATGGATGGATTCATGAATCAAAAGGCACATAGTGGCTGGATAGATTTTTAAAAATGACCCAACTATATGCTGCCTGCAAGAGACTGTCTTCTGCTTTAAAGACCTACATAGGCTCGGGATGCCTGGGTGGCTCAGTCCATTAAGCGTCTGCCTTTGGCTCAGGCCATGATCCCCAGGGTCCTGGGGTCGAGTCCCATATCTGGCTCCTTGCTCAGCAGGTAGCCAGTTTCTCCCTCTGCCTGCCGCTCCCTCTCCTTGTACTCTCACCCTCTCTCTCTCCAGCACTCTCTCTCTGGCAAATAAATGAATAAAATCTTAAAAAAAAAAAAAGACATACATAGGCTCAAAGTGAAGGGATAGAAAGATATTCCATGCAAATAGAACTAAAGAAAATGGGAATAGCTATATTCATATCAAACAAAATAGACTTCAAGCCAAAATGGTAACAAACTACAAAGGTCATTATATAATGAAAAATGGGTCAGTTCATCAAGAGGCTATTATAATATATCATAAATATATACATCCACAACATTGGAGCACCTAAATATATTAAGCAAATTCTAACAGATATGAAGGGAGAAATAGATAACAATATAATAATAGTAGGGCACTTCAGTACCCCACTTTCAACAATGGATAGATCATGCAGGCAGAAGACCAACAAGGAATAATAGTTGGACTTGAATGATATTTTATTTTTTTTTTTTTTTTTTTAAAGATTTTATTGATTTATTTGACAGAGATAGAGACAGTCAGTGAGAGAGGGAACACAAGCAGGGGGAGTGGGAGAGGAAGAAGCAGGCTCTCAGCAGAGGAGCCTGACGTGGGGCTCGATCCCGGAACGCTGGGATCACGCCCTGAGCCGAAGGCAGACGCTTAACCGCTGTGCCACCCAGGCGCCCCTTGAGTGATATTTTAGACAAAATGGACCTACAGACATTTAGAACATTCCATCCAATAGCAGCAGAATACACATTCTTTTCAAGCACACAGGGAACATTTTCCAGGATAAAGAGAACACAGTAATAAGACACAAAGCCAGTCCTGGAAAATTTAAGAAGACTGAAATATTTTTTCTGACCACAATGGTATGAAACTAGAAATCAACAGCAAGAGGAAAGCTGAAAAATTTACAAGCATCTGGAAACTAAAAAACACACTAATGAAAAACCAGTGGGTCAAAGAAGAAATCAAAGAATATCTTGAAACAAATGAAAACAGAAACAATATTCCAAAACCTATGGGATTCTGCAAAACAATTCTGAAAGGGAAGTTTATAGCAATAAATGCATATGTTAAGAAATTAGAAAGATCTAAAATAAACACCTAACTTCACACCTCAAGAAACCAGGAGAAGAACAAATTAAGCCCAAAGTTAGCAGAATGAAGGAA
>NC_048233.1:38856341-38899275 GCF_002007445.2 Ailuropoda melanoleuca
GTCTCTGGTTAAGTTAATTCCAAGGTTCTGGTCATAGGTTCATATAGAGTAGATGCAAACCCTGACTGTTCAAATTTAGGAACTGAAAAAGTCTTATAGATCTGAGTTTTGGGGTGGGGGAGGTTTAACTGTTAAAAATATAGATTAGCGTGGGGCGCCTGGGTGGCACAATGGTTAAGCACCTGTCTTCAGCTCAGGGCGTGATCCCGGCGTTATGGGATCGAGCCCCACATCAGGCTCTTCCGCTATGAGCCTGCTTCTTCCTTCCTCTCCCACTCCCCCTACTTGTGTTCCCTCTCTCGCTGGCTGTCTCTATCTCTGTTGAATAATTAAATAAAATCTTTAAAATATATATATAGATAGATTAGCAATATCCTTTCTTAACCCCATTCCCCACCACATGCATACTCACACATACATACATTTCAAAATCAAAGAACCAAGTATACTAGATAGAGACACATGACAACTAGAATTATAATAAATATAGCATGTTATTATTAAGTAATATTGGACTATTGCAAGCTTTTGAATGGAGGGTGAAAGACTATGTAGCTCAAAAAACCAGAGATGATTAGAATCGCTTCTCCAAGAAGCAAATTGGATATCATTTGACTGGTAGTGTTGTAGGATAAAATCAAAGGACAGTTCAAGGAGATGAAACCAATCAGTCATAGACTAAACTGAAAAATTATGTAAAGGTCTCCAGAGCTATTTGTGGGAGAGGAGCCACAAGGGAAAAGAGCACAAATGGGCTGGTTCAAGGTTCAGGAGCTGTGCAGTTGGCAATCAAGTGAGGGAAGAATTCTGGGGTGGGAGGGAGAGTATATTTTTTTAAAATCCACGTAAAAGATGAGCACACTGAAGAGAGAGATATGCATACGTAGAATGAAGTAAAAGTCCTGAGGTGGCACAAAAAGAAGGTGAATGTTTCATGCTTCTTTGTGCTTTCATTCCAGTGAAACATCTTCTATCATGGTCTTAGGAAACCACAGCACCATCATGGAATTCATCCTCCTTGGGCTGTCTGCTGACCCCCACATCCAGGTTATGCTCTTTGTGCTTTTCTTAGAAATTTACCTCCTGGCCACCATGGGGAACCTGATGATGATGATGGTGATTATGACTGACTCCCATCTCCACACCCCCATGTACTTCTTCTTGAGTCACCTCTCCTTCCTGGATCTTTGTTTAACCTCAGTCACTGTGCCCAAGATGCTGGAGAATCTCCTGTCTCAGAAGAAATCAGTATCAGTAGAAGACTGCCTCACTCAGGCTTTTTTTGTGTTTTTCATCGCAGGGACTGAAGCTTTTCTGCTCTCAGCCATGGCCTATGACCGCTACATTGCCATTTGCTACCCTCTGCTGTATGGCCAGCTGATGAGTAAACAGTTGTGTGAGGGTCTGGTATGGGTCTCATGGGGACTGGGCTTTCTGGATGCTCTCATTAACACCCTCATGGCTTGGAATTTGGACTTCTGTGAGGCTCATGTCCTGCCTCACTTCAGCTGTGAAGTGCCATCTCTGTTCTCTCTGTCTTGCTCTGACATCTCCACCAACTTTACAGTCCTGCTGTGCTCTACCATCATTCATGCCTCTGGAACCTTACTCCTGATCTTCTTCTCCTATGCTCGAATTGTCTCCACCATCCTGAGCATCAGCTCCACCTCAGGCAGAAGTAAGGCCTTCTCCACCTGCTCCTCCCACCTCACTGCAGTGAGCTTCTTCTATGGATCTGCTTTTCTTCGCTATCTCATGCCAACCTTAAGTTCCCCACTGGAATTAATTTTTTCCATGCAGTATAGTGTCATCACTCCTCTTGTGAATCCCCTTGTCTACAGCTTGAAGAACAAGGAAATAAAAGTAGCTCTGAAAAGAATGTTGCAAAAAGGTTTACAACAGCTCAGAGAGCAGAGAACAGGTAGAGGATGAATGGGAAATGGGGAAGAAGCTTATCAGAGGGTTGAATAATAGGTATAGGGAAAATTTTCTTAGTCCATAACAGAATGAAAAAATATAAAGGCCAGTTTCCTTTGAAATGCCTGGGGAGATCCAAGAGTTACTACTAACTTTGGCTCATATTTAATTTATTCAGGGACAAAACAATGGACTTACTCTCCCTTTTAATTATGAAACATTCCCATTGAGATTAAAACTGAGAAAATTGTCAAGAAACTTAATTCTTTTTTTTTAAGTTTTATTTATTTATTTGTCAGAGAGAGAGAGAAAGAGCACCAGCAGGGAGAGTGGCAGGCAGAACCAGCAAAGCAGACGGAGAAGGCAGAGGGAGAAGCTGCCCCTGAGCAAGGCTCCCTCTGAGCAAGGAGCCCAATTCAGGACTCAATCCCAGGACCCTGGGTTCATGACCTGAGCCAAAGGCAGACATTTAACTGACTGAGCCACCCAGGCACCCCAAGAAACTGAATTCTTGTTGGGTCTAATATTTAGAAGGGAAGGTTTGTTAGAAATAAAAGCACCAAGGCCACTGATAATAAAGAATCATAAATTTCAGACAGAGTCAGGAGGAAGGTTGGGGATAAGCTTAGACTAGACAGATACTTGTAGAAAAAAATAGAAGGACCTAAAAATGGCTGGCAGAGGTAAAGCCAGATTCACAAACACTTCCAATCTTTGTGCCTCTCCTGGTACCTTCACCTGGTGGAAACAGGGAGAGGCCACTCCTTCTAGGGTGGCCATCAGCCCTGGTGTGTCACTGGGGCACCATTGTTGGTATGCTTAGGAGGTGCTAAGGCCAGATGGCAGGTCATCAACAAGGATGCTGGGGCTGCTGAAGGGATACCGCCTTGCCTCTCCCAGAACAAGATTAGCTGCTACTCTTAGTTGCCACCCACACTTCCCATTGGCTGAGCCTAACCAGAAGCCACCAGCCTGGGAATCTGGGAGATGTCCTCTGTGGGCATCTAGTTGAGGTAATATAAGGCCAAGTACATTGGACAAGCATAGGGCTGAGGGCCAACAGAAAACTGGTGTACCAGATAATGTAAACATGACCCTCCTCAAGCAGGAAAGGGAAGGGAAAAGATTATGTAAGGAAAGACCAAATGGCAGAAGACGGGATAGAAGAGAGAATGGGAGGAATAAGGGAAAATTTACAAAGACTTAAGTAAAGGTTAGAAAAGTAAAGGTACCCCAGGGGGCACCCTTGAGAGAACAGGAGTTAGAAACCCCAGGCTATACATGCACTGCGCCCTCAGGTGGCCTGAGGGATTCACTGCACCAATGTACACAGGAGTTGAAGGAAAGAATTCCTCTAAGTCTATGCTCAGGCAAAACATGGCCTAAAGTAGTCAATAGTTCTGTTTTCAAATTCTGGAATCCTAGGAAATTTCCAAGGAAACTCAAGGGACAGTCTTGCTGTGGTAGACTTTTCTTCCCTTTTGGTAACCCTCCCACCTCACAGTGTTTCTGTTCCCACCTGGGCACAGTTCTTGACAGACCTCCCCCAGAGTTAAGGGATGCTCCAAGTCTACCTAAATCTTTTTTTCAAAAGATTTAGCTTGAAAAAATTTTTCTATAATCTAGTGAGACAGTCATTGAAAAACCTGCATTTACCTAATTTCAAAATGTCATACATGATAGACCTATTTCAGGCCCTTCCTACAGTTATGCCATATTGCATGTCTATTTTCCTATTTTACATTCCTTGATGATTCAAGGGATTTTCAGTTTTCCTTCCCCCTTTAATGGCGTAATTGAAGAAAATCTTTTTCAAATATTCAATCCTTAATATATGATTCATCATTTATACATTTTGAAGATTTTTGTTTTATTTTTACTATTTCTCTTTTCCATACATTTTTATACGGCAAGGGCTTATGAAGCAAGTTAGCACCTGCTCAAGTTTTGTTCCCATTTCTCATCATAAGGAAAATATGAAATAGATGTTGCAAAACATTTTTAGTGTTTCTAATATTAACCTATTTTATTCATCCTGCAATATTTCCAAAAATATTTGAAGCCAGAGTTTTTCCTTTCTTTCTTCTGTCTTTTTATCTGCCTTAAAAATTCATCACAGAATTTAATTAATCATAATCCTTTCTAATGTGTAATAATTGGTCCATACATGTACATCTTTTACTTTATTTCATTTATTTTACTTTTGTTTACATATTTGTTGGCTTTTTTATTCTTTTATTTTATTTATTTTTTTATTTATGTTACCTTAGTCACCATACAGTACATCATTAGTTTTTGATGTAGTGTTCCATGATTCATTGTTTGCATGTAACATTCCGTGCTCCATGCAATACGTGCCCTCCTTAATACCCATCACCGGACTAATCCGTACCCCCACCTCTCCCCTCGANATTATCTTAGTCACCATACAGTACATCATTAGTTTTTGATGTAGTGTTCCATGATTCATTGTTTGCATATAACACCCAGTGCTCCATGCAATACGTGCCCTCCTTAATACCCATCACCGGACTAATCCGTACCCCCACCTCTCCCCTCGAAACCCTCAGTTTGTTTCCCATAGTCCATAGTCTCTCAGGGTTCATCTCCCCCTCTGATTCCCCCTTTCATTTTTCTCTTTCTTCTCCTAATGGCCTCCATGCTATTCCTTATGTTCCACATATAAGTGAAACCATATGATAATTGTCTCTCTCTGTTTGACTTATTTCAGTTAGCATAATCCCCTCCAGATCCATCCATGTCAATGCAAATGGTGGGTATTCATCCTTTCTGATGACTGAGTAATATTCCATTGTATATATGAACCACATCTTCTTTATCCATTCATATGTTGAAGGACATCTCGGCTCCTTCCACGGTTTGGCTATTGTGGACATTCCTGCTATGAACATTGGAGTGCATGTGCCCCTTCTGTTCACTACATCTGTATCTTTGGGGTAAATACTCAGTAGGGCAATTGTTGGGTCATAGGGTAGCTCTATTTTCAAGTTTTTGAGGAACCTCCATACTGTTTTCCAAAGTGGCTGTACCAACTTGCATTCCCACCAACAGTGTAAGAGGGTTCCCCGTTATTCCACATCCTCTCTAACATTTGTTGTTTTCTGGCTTGTAATTTTTGCCATCCTAACTGGTGTAAGGTGGTTATCTCAACGTGGTTTTGATTTAAATTTCCTTGATGGCTAATGATGTTGAACATTTTCTCATGTGTCTGATAGCCATTCATATGTCTTCTTTAGAGAAGTATCTGTTCATATCTTCTGCCCATTTTTGACTTGATTATTTGTTTTTTGGGTGTTGAGTTTGAGAAGTGCTTTATAGATCTTGGATACCATCCCTGTATCTGTAGTGTCATTTGCAAATATCTTCTCCCATTCCATGGGTTGCCTCTTTGTTTTGTTCACTGTTTCCTTTGCTGTGCAGAAGCTGTGTATCTTGATGAAGTCCCAAAAGTTCATTTTTGCTTTTGTTTCCCTTGCCTTTGGAAACATGTCTTGAAAGCAGTTGCTGTGGCTGATGTTGAAAAGGATACTGCCTATGTTCTCCTCTAGGATTTTGATGGATTCCTGTCTCACATTGAAGTCTTTCATCCTCATTTAGAGTTTATCTTTGTGGGTGTAAGGGAATGGTCGAGTTTCATTCTTCTGTATATAGCTGTCCAATGTTCCCAGCACCATTTATTGAAGAGACTGTCTTTTTTCCATTGGAAATTTAGCTGTAATCACCAAGACAGCATGGTACTGGCACAAAAACAGACAAATAAATCAATGGAACAGAATATAGAGCCCAGATATAGACCTTCAACTCTATGGTCAACTAATCTTGTTTGCTTTTTTAAAAATGATAATAAAAACCCTCTATGGCCCACAACTTAACCTGACAACTAAAACATTATTAATAACATGCATTTATCAACAGGCTTCTCTCCATCACAAACAATATCATTGCCAAATATTTCATGTCTTTTTTTTATTATGGTATGTTAGTGACCATACAGTACATCATTAGTTTTTGATGTAGTGTTCCATGATTCATTGTTTGCGAATAACACCCAGTGCTTCATGCAATATGTGCCCTCCTTAATACCCATCACCTGGCTACCCCATCCCCCCACCCCTCTAAAACCCTCTAAAACCCTCTAAAACCCTCTAAAGCCCTCAGATTGTTCCCGGGAGACAACCACATGTCTTTCTTTAATTCCACAAAATAGACATCAATTTTATTATATTAGTGTAATTCCAGTTTGCCTACATTCAAACACTTCTGTATCAATTTCTCCTTGCAACTTAAATATCTTTGGGGGATTATCATCCTTCTTTCTCAAGTATACTCTGCACTAAGTACATACAAGATGACTCTCAAAAATGGAACATTACACTCACAACAGAATTCCTTGCAGAGATCCTTCATATTCCCCTTCAGATATCAATGCATTATATACAATCTACGGGCATCATAAGGATACTTCCTTCAAAAATACAGGATGCACACAAGGGCCAGACCTCCACCTCCTGTAATGCCCATAAAAACCATGTTCATGTTCTTACCTTAAAGAGACTCAAAGTGTACCCCGTGTACCTACACCTTTCACAAGCCCCACTCAGTAAGGAGACTCCGTGCTCTCCCATTGTTGGGTGATTCACCTTGATAACTCAGGGCCAACCTAAAACAGAGAAGTTCCCACATATCTGTACCTCCAAGATCAGTGGAAGGTGAGGAAAGGGGATGAGAATGTAAGGAAAGCTAAAATCATTAGAAACAATTGGTTGTTCTCTTTCCTTGGGTATCAATGAGGAAAAGAGATGATAGGTTTTTTAATTTATAACTCTTCTTATTCATATATTTTATCATAGCCTTCTTCTTAGCCATTAGCAAAAGAGATAAGGAAATCAATATTTACTGAGCTGTTACTATTAGCTAAGCATGATATATGGAATTTTATACATTTTATGTCTACATGACAATTATTCCTCTACAATTTTGATTAATAATTCCATTTTCTTGCAATCTGTCAATTCCTTAAAAGTATTTAACACTACTGTTTGTCCATTACATAACAATCCACTTTTATTTTGGAAAATATGAAAACTTATAAAAAGGATAAAAAGCCAATATCACCCATAATCCCAAAGTGTTGTCTGTGGCTCTTTTTTCATATCCAAGAAAGTAAAAATAAAAATATTATCCTCCTTGGATACATAGAGAAATGTTTGTAGATATGTGTATGCACAAATATTTCCTGACTCTGTCAGTTGAGAAGACCTAAAAGTAACAACATTCCAGTAACAAGGAACACACTCAGCATCCAGAGCTTGGTTTCTAATACCATTCTTCAACAAAAGGTACCAGGGCTACATGAAGAATTGGCTGATTCTAAGGCTGAAATAGAGAAGGTCCAGTAATGAGCTTGATTCATCATGTAGCTACGGAAAGTGCAAAAAAAAAAAAAAGAAGAAGTAGAAGAAGAAGACAAAGAAAGAAAAGGAAAAGAAAAGAAAACCCACAATAATAATGGTATGTTAAAGGGACACAAGAACCAAATGAAAGAGCCCCCAGTGACTAAGGATGGAGCAATTTAAGCAACAAAATAAATAGCAGAGTATTAGTCTGTAACCAAAAGTATAAAATAAATACCTATGATACTGATATAAATAAATAATTGAATAATGAAGTAAATGGAAGAAAATAGACAATTTCCTTTCAGAAGAATTCCAAATAACTTATGAAGAAACTGCACTCTCAAAAAAGTAGAGCATAACTGCCCACTCCTTAAATGTGGATTGCACATAGTGACTTCCTTCTAAAGAGTATAGTATGAAAAGGGAGAATAAAGTGGAAAAACCTGACAAATGCTACCTAAGACAAATGACCAAGATTAATATCAGCAGTGGTTAAGTCATGTTGATAGTATATACTCTTGATATGATGTGATGACAATGGCACTTTACCTCTGTGGTCCTCATCACCAAAACCCATAATCCTAATCGAACCATGAGAAAAACATCAAATAAAACCAAGTTGAGGGGCATTGTACAAAATATCTGGCCAGTACTCCTTAGAACTGCCAATGTTGGGGTGCCTGGGTGGTTCAGTCAGTTAAGTGTCTGTCTTTGGCTCAGGTCATGATCCCAGAGTCTGAGATCGAAACCCATGTTGGACTCTCTGCTCAGCGGGAAACCTACTTCTCCTTCTCCCTCTTATGGCTGCTCCCCCTGCTTGTGCTCGCTTTTTCTCTCTTTGTCAAATAAATAAATAAAATCTTAAAAAAAAAAAAAAGAACTGCCAATGTCATCAGAAACAAAGTCTAAGAACTGTCACAATCAAGAGGAGCCTAAGGATACATGAATTAAATGTAATGTGCTATCCTGGGTAGAATCTTGGAAACTGGACTTTAGGTGACAACTAAGGAAGTATGAATACATTGAGGACTTTAGTAATAATTTATCAATATGGTTCATTAATTGTGATAAATGTAAATTAGTGTAAAATATTAATAATAATGGAGACTGGGCAGGGGGTGTATGGAAATGCTCTGTAACTATCTTTGCACCTTTTATGTAAATCTAAAACTATTCTAAAATTAAAATTTTATTTTAAAAAAATCTTCACCGTCCCATCTCCAATCTCATCATCCATGGTAATCGATGTTACTGGCATGGATCAGTTCATTCATGACAAGTGCCACATAGTCCAAGGCGTTCTCAATATTTCTCCAGGTTATTCTGGCGGGTGGTGAGATATTGTTACCCTAAAACTTGAGAGGATGTTTTAAGTCTTTTAAAATATTTAGAGTAAGGTATTTATTTAAAAAAATTATTTCCCAAAGTGAACTACTACCAAAAATATAAGTTTGATATGTCATTGTACTTAAAAACATTTCTCACTTTTATTCTATCCCCTTTGTGTATGTCTCAATTTGGCTGGGCCATGGTTTGATCAAACATTATTCTGGATGTTTCTGTGAGGATATTTTGGATGAGATTAACGTTTAATTTGAGTGGATTTAGAGCAGAGCAGCTTGCCCACCATAATGTAGGTGAGCCTTGTCCAATCAGCTGAAGGACTGGCTAGAACAAAAGGCTGACCTCCCCCAAACAGGAGGGAGTTCTTCCAGTGGACGACCTTTAAGCTTCATCTGCAACATCAGCTCTACCTGGTTCACCAGCTGATGACTTTGAACTTGAAATACAACTCTTCCCTGACTCTCCAGTCTGCCAGCCTCCTCCATCAGATTTTGGAATCACTAAGCCTCCACAATCACATAGGCCAATTCCTTGAAATAAATCTTATTCTGTATGTATATACTGTTTCTATTTCTCTGGAGAAGCATAACTAATACACCCTCCTAAACAGGCACAAGAGGAAGAAGTTCCAGTACACTGTTGGAGGAAAAAATATCCAAGATTGAATGAATGCACTGGAGTGGGTAAGAGGAACAGTTGTTCTGTAACTATGTCACCCCTCCCCAAAGTGCCACAGCTCAGTCCCAAGAGAGACTCAGCTCATGGTTTCTCCCATGGAGGAAAATGGGAGCATGTGAGCAAACACCTGGCTCCCCAGCTGTATGGGCTAAGAAAGGGGCCCACTTCTTTCTTGCCCCATCAAGAATACTAAGCTGTGCTACATGACTAGGAGTGAGGGGCCTTGGAGAACAGCAGCCAGTTGCTCTTAGAGGGCATCAAAGACCCATGAGTCCCACTAAGCACTTCACAGACTCCATCAAGAAGACAGCCTATGAGCTTCTGGTGATACTTCACCTGTGGATTCCCCCAACTGACCCATAGGTACCCCAGTATTCTAGGTGCCTCACCCACATACCCTACCACCCTGTAGTTGGCAACCTGTGTGGCCCCCAATGGCAACAAGTATAAGCCTTTGCAGACAGCTAGTGAAAACATGCAGAAAGACGGCACAACTCTAAAGCATTGAGAAAAAGCATACAAATTTGACCATTCAGTTCTGCCCTGGGGAAAGCAAACAGGAGGCTATTGGTACCCACCCTCTGACCTGGTTTTGTAGAATCAAGAAAGGCATAGAATATTAAGAATTCTGCCTAAGAGGAAGCAAGAAGCATGGAATAGGTGTGTCCACAGGAAAGCTTGGGAAAGCCTCAAAATACCTACCAGACTAACAGAAGGTATTTGTCTCCTGAATCCAGGCAGTAAAGGCAAGAGGAGGTGACCAAGTCTTCAAATGCAAAGACACCCTTTGCCCTGGTTTTGCAGAATCAAGAAAAGGCAAGAAAAACAAGACAAGAAAACTACAGGCCAAATATCCCTGATTAAAATTGGTACAAAAACCCTCAATCAAACACTATCAAACTGAACTCAAGAGCACATTAAAAGAATCATATACCACGATCAAGTAGGATTTACTCCAGGGATGTACACATGGCTCAATATATAAAGATCAAAAAAACTTGATATACACAACATTAACAAAAAAGGATAGAAATCATATGACCATCTTAATCCACACAGAAAAAGAATTTGACAATATTCAACATCCTTTCTTGAAAAAATTCTCAATAAATAAGGTACAGAAGGAATGCACCTCAACATAACAAAGGCCATATATGATAAGCCCATAGCTAACATCACACTCAGTGGTGAAACAGAAAGTCTTTCCTCTAAGAACAAGAACAAGACAGGGTGCCTACTATCACCATTACCATTCAACATAGTTCTGGAAGTCTTAGCCAGAGAAATTAGGTAAGAAAAAGAAATAAAAGGTATCCAAATTGGAAAGGAACAAAGAAAATTGTCTCTGCAGATGAAATGAGCATATATAAATACTAAAGACTCCACCAAAAAGCTATTAAACTAATCAATTAATTCAGTAAAGTTGCAGGACAGAAAATCAACATATAAAAATTAGTTACATTTTTATACACTAAGATCAATCTGAAAAGAAAATTGAGAAAACAATCCCATTTATGATTGCATCAAAAACAATAAAATACTTACAAATAAATTTAACCAAGGAGGTGAAAGACTTGTACACTGAAAACTGTAAGACGCTCATGGAAGAAATTGAGAAAGACACAAATAGTCAGATATCCATGTTCATGGATCAGAAAAATTAATACTGTTAAAATGTCCATATTACCCAAAGCCATCTACAGATTCAGTGTAATCCTTATCAAAATTCTAATAGTATTTTTCACAGAAATAGATTTCTTAAATCCTAAAATTTTTATGGAACCATAAAAGACCCCCAATAGCCAAAGCAATCTTGAGAAAGAAAAGCAAAGCTGGAGGCATCATATTTCCTAATTTCAAACTATATAACAAAGCTATAGTAATCAAAACAGTATGACATTGACGTAAAAAATAGACACATAGACCAATGGAACAGAATCAAGATTCCAGAAATAAACCCATGTATATACAGTCAACTAACATTTGCAAGGACACAAAATCACACAATACAGAAAGATAGTCTCTGATAAATGGTGCTGGGAAAACTGGATATCCACATGCAAAAGAATAAAACTAAACCCCAATCTTACACCACTCACAAAAACTACTTGAAATAGATTAAGGACTTAAACATAAGACCTGTAACCATAAAACTCCTAGAAGAAAACATAGGGATAACGCTCTTCGATTTGCTATTGGCAATATTTTTTTATATGACAGCAAAAGCATACAATAAAAGCAAAAATAAACAAGGGGGACTATTAAATTTAAAAGATCCTGTACATCACAAGAAACAACCAACAAAAAGAAAGGGCAACCTACAGAATTAGAGAAGTATTTGCAAACCATTTGGCTGTCATGGAATTAATATCCAAAATATATAAGGAACTTATCCAACTCAACAACAATAAAAAATTATCCAATTTTAAAAATGAGCAAATCATCTGAACAGACATTTTTCCAAAGACATTCTAATTGTCAACAGTACATGAAAACATGCTTAACATCACTAATTGTTAGGGAAATGCAAATCAAAACCACAATGAGATACCATCTCACACCTATTAGAATGGCTATGATCAAAAAGACAATAAATATGTGTTGGCAAAGATGCAGAGAAATGGGAACCCTTGGGACACTGTTGGTGGAATTGTAATTGGTACCACTATTATGGAATACAGTATGGAGATTCCTCAAAAAATTAAAAATAGAACTACCAAATGAGGGGCTCCTAAGTGGCTCAGTTGGCTAAATGTCTGCCTTCGGCTCAGATCATGGTCTCAGGGTCCTGGGATTGAGTCCCACATCGGGCTCCTTGCTCTGTGGGGAGTCTGCTTCTCCCTCTGCTCCTCCCCCTGCTCATGCATGCTCTCTCTCTCTCTCTTTTTCTCTCTCTCTCTAAAATAAATAAATAGAATCTTAAAAAAAAAAAGAACTTCCAAATGATCCAGCAATTCCACTTTGGGTATATATCCAAAGGAAACAAAATTAGTATCTTGAAGAGATATCTATACTCCCATGTTCATTACAACATTATTCCCAATAGCAAACATGGAAACAACCTAAGGGTCCATCAATGGATGAATGGATAAAGATGTGGTATATATATATGCAATGGAATACATTGCCTGAGAAAGATTAGGAGATCCTGCCATTTGCAACAACATGGATGAATCTAAAGGACAGTATACTAAGTGAAATTAGCCAGAGAGAAAGACAAATACCTTTTGATCTCACTAATATCTGGAATCCAAATAGATAGATAGATGATGATGATGATAGATAGATAGATAGATAGATAGATGATAGATAGATGATAGATAGATAGATAGATAGATAGATAGATAGATAGATAGACAAATGCCGAATGCAAAGAAACAAATGGCGGCCACCAGAGGCTGCAGGGTCGGGGGATGAGAAGATGCTAGTCAAAGGGTGCAAGCCTTCAGTTGCAAGATGAATAAGGCACCTGGGTGGCTTGTCAGTTAAGTGTCCAACTCTTGATTTCTGCTCAGGTCATGATCTCAGGGGTGTGAGATGGAGATTTCACATCAGGCTCTACACTGAATGTGGAGACTGCTTAGGATTCTCTCTGTCCTCCCTCTGCTCCTCCTTGCTCATGCTCTCTTTCTCTCTAAGGCAAATAAATAATTTTTTTATTCATGGAACATTACATCAAAAACTAAAGATATACTGTATGGTGACTAACATAATAAAAAATTATTATTAAAAAAATTTTTTAAAAGAAGAGTAATCTCTGGGGATCTAATGTTCAGCATGATGGTTATAATTAATAATATTCTGCTGTGTACTTGAAATTTGCTGTGAGTAGACCGTAAGCATTTTCACCACACATGTAACTATGTAAGGTGATGAGTGTGCTAATTAATCTGATTGTGGTCAGGGCACCTGGATGGCCCAGTCGGTTAAGTGTCTGACTTCAGCTCAGGTCATGATATCTGGGTCCTGGGATCCAGCCCTGAAGTGGGCTCCCGCTCAGCAGGAAATCTGCTTGTCCCTCTCACTCACCCCCCAACCCAGGCTCGTGCACACATGCACACTCGCTCGCTCACTCTCTCAAATAAATAAATAAAATATTTTTTAAAAATCCAATTGCGGTAATCATTTCACAAAGCATACATACGTCAAATCATCACATTGTACATTTTAAAAATATAAAATTTTATGTTTCAGTTATAACTCAGTAAAGCTGAAAACTCAAGAAGGAAGGAAGGAAGGGAGGGAGGCAGGGAGGGAGGAAAGTAAAGAAAAAACACCAGACACCCAGGAGTTCTCACCCAAGAGTTTCCAGTAAAATTTCTACGTCAAGTTCTGAAGCCAACATCTGAGATCATCTCCTGCAGTTCTTACAAAATGCAACTTCCCTAATTAACTCATATAGTTCAGGCTCTAACTCCAGGGAATAAAGGCTAATGCTCCACCTTTCTCTTGAGCTCCCAGGCTCAGCCAGCCAAAAACTAACTGCATGAACTACAACTGCTTTTCTGCAAGGTTAGAGCTGAGATTTACTCTCTTGAACACAATATTTAGTCACAGAGGAAAGTAAATGAAGAGACACCAAGTAACAAGGCCTGAGACCATCTGAAAGAAATCGCTCACCAAATTGCACTTATTGAGGATTTGAAAATCTTTTCAGCGTGGCCAATTGAGACATGGATGACCAGAACTTCAGGACAATCTAAATCTCGGGCATTCTGTCTTTCTGCCCTCGTTGTGACTCCCAAATGGAAAAATAAAAGTTGCTGTTTTTCCTAGAGTTATTTCATTGAAGTATAAGTTCTTACAACCTCAGATAAGGTCTACTTAGGAAAAGAGCCACGAAATGCCTTCTGTACCAGAAAATACTGGAGTATGGTAGTATTTTCTGTGATTTTTCTGAAAGTTTTTCCCAAATGCTTTCTAGTCACCTCATAGTTTTATTAACATCTCTCATTGGACCCTCTCTCTCTGGATCTCTGAGACATCGCTTTTCACTTTTTCACCTCAGTTCCACACAACAGAGAGACCTTTGCCTCTCAGTGATCCCTAAGCTGTGTCTGTATTTCTCAGTATGTTCTACTGGGCTTTTGTCCTCAAGTTTTCTTTTAGGTAATTAGGAGATCAATGTTTACTCAATAATAATGTTATCATTAGGAAAGGGGAATCCATGAATTTTGGCAGAAAATACCAGAAAATATTGGTGCCCTGAAGTACCCTCTCTTTTCCCAGGTCCTCAGTCCTATATGTGCAAGGAATTCATTTTTCTGCTATTATTACCCATGCCAAATATGATCCCAGCTGAAATAATTAATGTAAAGAACAATGGGAGACCTAGTTATAACAATTCATTCTTGTCGTCAAGTCCCTTCTGTAAGTACTGAAGCATTTCAGCTTTCTCTCCTCCTAACCTCACTTATCAACTATTTAATTAAACACCTCAACATCTTCTGAGTTGAACTATACCAGGACAAGTATCAGGCACCTATTGAAGTAAGTCTCATGTTTTGATTATTGGTCCTTAACTAGTCCCCTTTGAAAACACTGGCAGTCTCATTAGATCTAAAGACTTGATAACTGTCTCAATGTGTGACCCTTACCAAAATTGTCTAATCTTACATTAGACACAAACTCAGTCTGGTAAAAGCAATCCCAAATGTTGAAATTTCAGTAGAAAGGAAGATGGTGAATATTTATAATGCTACTTGATTTCAACTTTATATTCTACTTCTGTTAAGATGGTCTCTGGGGGGAAAAATTGTGGAACGTGAAATCAGTTTGCTTTTGTTCTGTGTGCAGGTCAAGAAAAATTGGTAAAAAAGTCTTGGGAGAATCCCTTGAGCTGCTCTTCCTACCTGTCTACCTTCAGGAACTGCCCCATGACTCCCTACATTCACAACCAGTTTTAGATCTGGAACCACTCACTCAAACTTTGGGCTGGATTGAATCCTCTGTCCTTCTTCTTGGAGGTAAGTGAGAAGATTTTGGTATTAGCATTTTATCATTTCCTTAAAGATTAACCTAAAGACATTGTCCTACTTTGAAAGAAGGTATCATTTGTCAGAAGATCTGTGCTTTGAGCCTGGAGTGAAGTGGGTCATAAGGTCACATAATGTAGCTGTCTCCCTGATAGCCTGTGGTGTTTCCATTCCAGGATAAAAGTTTTCAGGTTTTGGATCCATAATGAGCAGCTTCTCTAATATCTTCTGAAGATACTAGAGTATTTTCATGCTAAGATTTGGTCCTTATAACCAGATCAATAGAGAGTAAGCATAGAAGAACTGGACCAATTTCTCTCATTTGAATACTAAATTCCAAATTCTTAAAAATGTTCACAGTCTTGACAAGAGTGAATTTTGTTCACAGTGTTTTTTGTTAATATAAAATCCAGAGAGTTGTTTACTTTCAAAAGTATTTTATGGAGACACCTGGTTGGCTCAGTTGGTTAAGCATCTGCCTTTGGGGGAGGGTCCCTGAACAGCGGGGAGTCGGCTTCTCCCTCTGCCTCTTCCCCTTCCCCACTTGTGCTCTCATTCTCTCTCTCTCAAATAAATAAATAAATAAAATCTTTTTTTAAAAAGGATTTTATGGACTTCTTAGGGGATAATAAATATCATCAGCCTTCTTCCCAATATGACTCCTAAAATGAACAGGATAGGACANATTCTCTCTCTCTCAAATAAATAAATAAATAAAATCTTTTTTTAAAAAGGATTTTATAGACTTCTTAGGGGATAATAAATATCATCAGCCTTCTTCCCAATATGACTCCTAAAATGAACAGGATAGGACAGTTTAGAATGAGTACCCTGATACCTGATATGGCTGCATTCTGTACCTCAGTGAAGAAACAAACATACTGACGCTCAATGAGGAAAAGGGCATCTCTGAGAAACTTTTGGGATGGTATATTAGCATGTGGTTGGTTTTGGTTTTATTTTAAGCTAAACATTAAAACAAATTACAAGTTAACAGCTCATACAACTCAGATTTAGTATTGTTGTTTGATTATCACAAAATATATCATATTCCTAGTTTTTAAAAGACCTGCACTATGATTTGTAAAATTTATTGGCATTTTTGCTGAATAGGTTTAAGTTAGATAATAGATTTATAAAAAGCAATGTGTCAAAAATATTTTAAGAGTTTTATGGACTCAAAGATAAAACTGACTTTTGTAGGCAGTCATTCTTCATTGCTGAGTCTTCATTAATTTGGGCCAACCCACTGGACTACAGATACACACTGGACAGNCATTCTTCATTGCTAAGTCTTCATTAATTTGGGCCAACTCACTGGACTACAGATACACACTGGACAGTACTCATACGTAATTCAGATACATATTCTAAATCAGGGCTCAAAGTTTGGCAGTTATATATTTGATAGGCCTGGTAGCAGGGGTGGAATAGCGTGGAGTGGAAGTTCAAGGACTGGGAAATTTATCTTCTGAGCAAGATTTTACCTTTTATTGAAAGTCCTGTGAGACACATCAAGATTAGATTTGTGTGGTAGACACAAAAGATAGAGAGCCCAGGAAAGATTCGGAGTTCAAGGGCCAGATTAAAATACTCTATTAGGTAGCAAAGCACTGATGAGGATCCAAGGAAAGATTGAATCTGAATGTACATCCATAGGTTGCATCTGATGAGGAAAAAACAGGCTAGGGGGATTAATTACACCTAGATAATGCTCAGGTAGATGCATTCATGCAAGAGTCAACAAAAGTGCAATGGAGAATTGTCTTCAACTGCATGCACAACACAGTACCTTATAGTGAACAGACACTCAAAAGCGTTTATTCAATAACATGGGTGGATATTGTACATTTAAACAAAGTATGGGGTGATCCCTCTGAAGCAGAGATCTGTAGGTATTAGCGATTTCAGAAAGAATAAGTTCTCTGTCAGTCTGTTACAGCAAGAAGGAGATAATTATTCCACCTCTTCCCTTTCTCTTCTAATTCCAGGCCCCCTTAAAAGCTTTGCCCTTGACTATAACTTGAAGTTGACTTTCTAGACCTGGAGATAATCTCCAAGAGTTTTTTACTACGTAATATGTTCAAATTTCTTAATTTTTGTATTTTCTTACTTAACAATGATTTATTCAAAGTCCATTAAATATTGATGGGGGTGAGTTAGAAAATCATTCCCACCCTCCATGAAACTGCACTCTCACTGTGGACACAAGAAATGATACTCACACGTATCACTAGGTGATAAAGCAAACTAGTAATACAAAAAATGGCAAAACTTACAGTGTGTTGATGAATTGTTACACAGAAAAGGAAAGCAGACAAGGTTTTAAGATCCTAGACTAGAGATTAATTAGATTCTTGAATTAGCTTATTTAGCTTTATTTTTGTCATCTGGAAAAATGTGGTTCTTGATGATTTTCCCAGAGATTTATGTGAGAACAGAGAAGGGAGTGATCAAAGAAGAACTCATGGAATAGGTGGTAAATAAGGTGGGAATTCGAAGATATATAAGATGTAAATCAATTAATAGGAACACAAAATACATCAGCCTGAATGAAATCAGAGAAAACAGGAGTGATGAGGAACAAGCAAAGCTATCTGGCCTCAGAAGTGGGGCATCTAGAGAACCTTGGGTGATTAATGCTTTGAAATTCAAACCAGGGAGTTTGGCTTTTTCTCTAAGCAGGTCATATAGTAGACAAGCTCGTGTTCTACAATCAAAAGCAGCCTTCAATTCCTTATTGTTCAAAGAACTGATAGGTGTAGGGATCTAGACAAGTTCTAGGATCACTGGGCTTAAATGTTCTCACCTATGAAATGAATTCAGTCTCTTGTCTCACCATTCTCTGTACAGTCACACACACACACACACGAGTGGAAAAAATGGGTGGAAGTCATTTGTGCAAAAATAAACTGCTACACAAACACATCTCTGCTATTGTTAATCAGTTAGTGAACCATCGAGGGGTTTGAAGAAGGGAGTAAAGACCAGGTAACAGAGGTGAGCCGAGATCTGCATCAGCCTCCCCAGATCATCTGCTGAAATTCATAAAAGATGAGAAGTGCAGTGGAACACAAGAACCCAGCTAAAGGATTGTGTAACTTAGTCATCGGACAGTTTTCTGGTAGGGCTGCATAGTCAATCATACCCCTGCATAAATTAGTCTTATTAGGAAAAAGTCTCCAGTGGGGCTGACCCAGAGCTCAGAGACAACACAGCAGAGAGCCAGGGAGGAGAAGGACTCCTTGGAACCATTGTAAGCAGATGTGAGGGCTATGAAAATGGAGATCAGACCAGGCAGGAAGGAATATATAGGGAAAGATAAGGGGAATAAATAGCAAAGAGTGATGCCTTCTGGAAACTGTTATGGAAAGAAGAGATTTCAATCCTCTTACTAATTTTTCTCTAAAGAACAGTGACCACAAATGGCCTCAAGGAATCACAGCAGCATCACAGAGTTCATCCTTCTCGGGCTGTCTGCTGACCCCCATGTCCAGGTTCTGCTCTTTGTTCTGTTCCTGATAATTTATCTTCTGACTCTGCTGGGGAACCTGCTGATAATACTCCTGATCCATACAGATTCTAACCTCCACACACCCATGTACTTCTTCCTGAGCCATCTCTCCTTCCAAGACCTCTTCTATTCTTCAGTCACTGTGCCCAAGCTGCTGGAGAACCTCCTGTCTCAGAGGAAAGCCATCTCAGTAGAGGGCTGCCTGGCTCAGGTCTTCTTTGTGTTTGCCACTACAGGGATTGAGGCTTGCCTGCTCTCAGTGATGGCCTATGACCGCTATGCTGCCATCTGCCACCCTCTGCTCTATGGACAGGTAATGAATAAACAGCTATGTGAGAGGTTGGTGTGGGGCTCTTGGGTCGTGGCCTTTCTGGATGCACTCATGAACATCCTCCTGGCTTTGAATATGGACTTCTGTGAGCTTCAAACCATCCACCACTACTTCTGTGAGCTGCCTTCCCTCTTCCCTCTCTCCTGCTCCGATGTCTCCACCAACTCTGCAATGCTACTCTGCTCTGCCCTCCTGCATGCCATTGGGACCTGCCTCCTGATCTTCTTCTCTTATGTGCGCATTCTCTCCACCATCCTGAGCATCAGCTCCACCACAGGCAGAAGCAAGGCCTTCTCCACCTGCTCCTCCCACCTCACTGCAGTGATCCTGTTCTATGGCTCAGCCATTGTTCGCTATCTCATGCCAACCTCAGGCTCACCTCTGGACTTGATCCTTTCCATACAGTACAGTGTGATCACTCCCCTGGTGAATCCACTCATCTACAGCTGGAAGAACAAGGAGGTGAAAGCAGCTCTGAGAAGAATGATGATAAAGTATCTACACTGTCTCAGCACAGAAGAGATATAACATGAAAGAAACATAAAGTAGAACTGCAGCAAGAAATCTCATGACTGACATTAAGTTCCTGATTTCCTGTTTTGTCACATGTTGCAATGTGCGTTGCTGATTCTCCCTTTTTAAAAATTATCAAGGAAAGTGCTAGAAGCTATTTTGTTTTCCATGGCTCAGAATCAATCCTAATCAGACAGAGCATATAAGTCAGAAAATCTTCTCAGCTTCATAGATTTAGTTAATAACATGTCAATTCAGGATTCACGTTTTTTCTTCTTTTATTTAAATATAATTAATTAATATATAATGTATTATTTGTTTCAGGGCTACAGGTCTGTGTTCATCAGTCTTATATAATACCAAATGCTCATTACAACACATACCCTCCCCAGTGTCCATCACCCAGTTACCCCATTGCTCCACCCATCTCCCCTCCAGCAGCCCTCAGTTTGTTTCCTATGATTAAGAGTCTCTTATGGTTTGTCTCCCTCTCTGGTTTCATCTTGTTTCATTTTTTCCTCTCTTCCCCTATGATCCTCAGTTTTGTTTCTTAAATTCCACATATCAGTGAGAGATCATATGATAATTGTCTTTCTCTGGTTGACTTCTTTCACTTAGTATAATACCCTCTCGTTCCATCCACATCATTGCAAATGACAAGATTTCATCTTTTGATAATATTCCTTTGTGTATATATAATATATATATATATATATTATATATACCACATATATACCATATATATATACCACATCTTCTTTATCCATTCTTCTGTGGGTGGACATCTGGGTTCTTTGTATAGTTTGGCTATTATGGACATTGCTGCTATAAACATTGGGGTACAGGTGCCACTTTGGATCACATTTGTGTCTTTGGGGTAAAATACCCAGTAGTGCAATTGCTGGGTCATAGGGTAGCTCCATTTTCAACACTTTGAGGAACCTCCATACTATATTCCAGAGTGGCTGCACCAGCTTACATTCCCTCCAGCAGTGTAAGAGGGTTCCCTTTTCTCCGTATCCTCACCAACATTTGTTGTTTCCTGACTTGTTAATTTTAGCCATTCTGAGTGGTGTGATGTGGTATATCATTGTGGTTTTGATTTGTATTTCCCTGATGCCAAATGTGGAGCATTTTTTCATGTGTCTTTTGGCCATTTGTATGTCTTCTTTGGAGATCTGTTCATGTCTTCTACCCATTTCTTGACTGGATTATTTGGGTTTTTTTGGTGTTGAGATTGATAAGTTCTTTTACTATTATTGTTACTATTATTTTTATTTATTATGTTCAATTACCCAACGTATAGTACATCATTAGTTTTTGATGTAATGTTCAACAATTCATTAGTCGCGTATAACACCCAGTGCTCATCACCACTCATTGATAAGTTCTTTATAGATTTGGATACTATCCCTTTATCTGATCAGACATTTGCAAATATCTTCTCCCATTCTGTCAATTGTCTTTTGGTTTTGTTACTTGTTTCCTTTGCTGTGCAAAAGCTTTTTATCTTGATAAAGTCCCAATAGTTCATTTTTGCCTTTGTTTCTCTTGCCTTTGGGGATGTGTCTAGCAAGAAGTTGTTGCAGCCAGGGTCAAAGAGGATGCTGCCTGTGTTCTCCTCTAGGATTTTGATGGATTCCTGTCTCACATTTAGGGCTTTCATCCATTTTGAGTCTTTTTTTGTGTNGCCTTTGGGGATGTGTCTAGCAAGAAGTTGTTGCAGCCAGGGTCAAAGAGGATGCTGCCTGTGTTCTCCTCTGGGATTTTGATGGATTCCTGTCTCACATTTAGGGCTTTCATCCATTTTGAGTCTTTTTTTGTGCATGGTGTAAGGAAATTGTCCAGGTTCATTCTTCTGCATTGGCTGTCCAATTTTCCCAGCACCATTTGTTGAAGAGACTGTCTTTTCTTCATTGGATATTTTTTCCTGATTTGTCAAAGATTAGTTGACCATAGAGATGAGGGTCCATTTTTGGGTTCTCTATGTCTTTGTTTTTGTGCCAGTATCATACAGTCTTAATGACTACAGCTTTGTAATAGAGCTTGAAGTCCAAAATTTGATGCCTCCAGCTTTGGTTTTCTTTCTCAACGTTCCTTTGGCTATTTGGGGTCTTTTCTGGTTCCATACAAATTTTAGGATTATTTGTTCCAGCTCTGTGAAAAATGTTGATGGTATTTTGGTAGGGATTACACTGAATGTGTAGATTGTTCCAGGTAGCATAGACATTTTAACAGTATTTGTTCTTCTAATCCATGCACATGAAGGTTTTTTTCATTTCTTTGTATCTTCCTCAATTTATTTCATAGGTGTTCTATAGTTTTCAGAGTACAGATCGTTTACCTCTTTGGTTAGGTTTATTCCTAGGTATCTTGTGGTTTTCGGTGCAATTGTAAATGGGCTTGATTCCTTGATTTCTCTTTCTTCGGTCTCATTATTAATGTATAGAAATGCAATTGATTTCTATCCATTTATTTTATTGATTTACATGAATTTCATCTGATACTCCCAATCAAGATTGTGTAAGTATCCATCCTCTTAGCTCTAGAAGTGCCCTGTAGTCAGTCTGAAAACACAAATACATTATTGCATTATAGTTACCTGTTTATTCATCCTTGTACCTTAACAGTCTTAGTTGGTGAACAATATTTTATAAATTGGTGCACAGTAGTTTAAAGATAGGAGAGATATAAGGTTGAGGGCCACAGTGGTGAAGGAGAATAACTATGTTATTTTTTAAGATGGGATGAAATAGCATATTTAAATGTTTATACCTATGGGAAAATGTTTTTACCTGTAGGTACACGTTATGCCTATAGAGCAGAAGAAGTTAAGAATGTAGAGTGAGGGGCGCCTGGGTGGCACAGCGGTTAGGTGTCTACCTTCAGCTCAGGGCGTGATCCCGGCGTTATGGGATCGAGCCCCACATCGGGCTCCTCCGCTATGAGCCTGCTTCTTCCTCTCCCACTCCCCCTGCTTGTGTTCCCTCTCTCGCTGGCTGCCTCTATCTCTGTCGAATAAATAAATAAAATCTTAAAAAAAAAAAAAAGAATGTAGAGTGAAATGGTAAACAATGATGAATCAAGGTCCAGGGAAAGGTGGTAAAAGATTTACACAGCCCAAACACACACACACACACACACACACACATATTTCAGGTATAGAAGTTATCCTTATAAAATATTTCACTGGCACTGAAAGAAAGCATTAAAGTCATGTGATATATAGAGATAGAATTTTGGGCATGAAAGAAAGGATTAAGTGAGACTCTGTCAAGTGTAAATGAAGTTCATCTACTACAAGCTACTTGTTAGCTTTAAGGAGGAAGAAAACTATTACTTCTGAGTGATTAAGCTATGTTTGAGGCATAAACAAAATTCCATGGAGGTTAACATCCTGGATACAGAAATGGAGAGAGTAGGGCTTGTGAATGCAATAAAAGAACAAGTAGGCAAGATATTGAAGGTGCAAACATGCAAGCTGCTAAATCAATGCACAGAAATAAATCAGATGAAGCTCTCTGGGTGGGGGGGAGGTTAATGGTGAGAGGTAGAATGAAGGGATGGGCTGAAGAACTAGAGTTTTTAGAAAGCCATAGTTCAGGTGGAAAAGTGAGGAGCTGGCAGGGTAGAAGATTCCATCAGAGATTAAAGACAACAGTGGTGGGGGCACCTGGGTGGCACAGTGGTTAAGTGTCTGCCTTCGGCTCAGGGCGTGTTCCCGGCGTTATGGGATCGAGCCCCACATCAGGCTCTTCCGCTATGAGCCTGCTTCTTCCTCTCGCACTCCCCCTAATTGTGTTCTCTCTCTCACTGAGGCTGTCTCTATCTCTGTCGAATAAATAAATAAAATCTTTAAAAAAATAAAAAAATAAAGACAACAGTGGNGGCTGTCTATCTCTGTCGAATAAATAAATAAAATCTTTAAAAAAATAAAAAAATAAAGACAACAGTGGTGGAACCATCCAGATGAGATGAATGATTGTTGTCTCAAGGGTCAAGGCTGAAATCAAGTTGAGCAACCATGGCTTAGGTTAGATGCTATAGGAATTTGAGTTCAGGTTATTGGATGACTTACCAAAATTAGTGCTACAGTTGGCTGTTACAACATTGGGAGTGATATTTACAGGAACTCTGTGAACCCAACACCGAAGTGCAGTATCAGTGGGAGGAGGAAGAGGACAGTGGGCAGTTCTACACAGTGGAGGCAAACAAAAGGTGTGTTTTAGGGGTGACCTCCCAACCTCTGGAATTGGCTGTACCTGAAGTGTAATAGCCCAACCTCTGCTCTCTGACAGGCCCATTACTTGGGTGTAGACCATTATTATGCCCAAGTTCCTTGGTTCTAGTGATTAGTCTAGAAGGAGGGATTAGACTTAACCAGCCTAATATAAAGTGCTTTTTGGCAGTTTTTCTATTTGAACCTCTCAATTCTCTACATTCAGTTTTTCCTTCTCTCACTGCTTGTCAGTACAGTCAGGTCTTTTTCTCATTGTTAAAAATGTCTTCAACCTCGACACCCATTCTTTTACTTACCTCTTTCATTCTCTAAATCCAAACACCTTGAGAGTGTGGTGTGAATCACTGCCCTCTTTTCTGTGTCCTATTTACTCAGTACACTGAAGTCTGGCTTCTACCTACCACCACTGTCACTGATACTGATTTTACGTGTTTATGGAAGAGAGTATTTCAGAGCATGAGAAGCTAGTCAGTAAGTGTAGACTCCCCACGTTTAAATTGGTCCAAACCAGTTCTCCTCAAGCCTAATCACTGAAAACCCCATTTACATGAATGTGCGTTTGCCTAAAATCTCTACTAGCAAATTAGATTTCACATATGATGGATGGGTTCAGTTGATCTGGGGACTTGATCAATTCTTAATGCTGTTTTTCTATTTTTTCTTTTGGCATTTTCAGGATTTAAAATTCAGATCAGCAAATACTATAGATTCTTTTAAGCAGCAAGGTCATACAAATAGACAATTGTCATGCAAAGAGACTCCTTAAGGACATGCAAATAGACAATTGTAATTAGCAAAGCTGAAGATGAGTTCATATAGAGAACATGCCCTTGTAAGTTGAGAGAAAACAATTACAGCTCTTCTTACTTGTTCTTTTGCCTGAGATAATGGGTGCAAAAAACAAAACATAAGCTAAAGGAGATTGAAGTTTATCACCTCCTCATCAAGACTTGAAGACTGGGTATTTTAAATTTTTAACATTTTGAATAGTTTCATTTATGTAAAGTTTAAGAACAGGTTAACGTAGCAGTTTTCCTTCTTCTAGCTTTGGTTTGTGTCTTGTAAGACCATGATCCCTAGAAGTGAAGCCACGTGGACAAGTGTTTTGTGCCAGTCTCAGCCTATGGATAGTTAAGCTGTTGGCTAGAAATGCCTTGGCCCCATAAAATTCCCATGGTCTTTCCTTTCCAAACCAATTTTTTGCCTGGGTGGACCCTTGTGGTCCTTTTTATGATTGGAGATGCCGTTTAGGAACAACAATCAGGAGACTTGGAAAAAAAAAAGATTTATTACTTACAAGACCTGGAAAATACATAGACATCTGGGCCCACAAAGGGTGGTCTTTGGGGGAGGGAGAGGGAGAAAGGGAGATAATTCCTGGGTTCTCCTTGTATTGGGGTTGAGGGTGAGAGGGCCTGGGATTTCTTGTGCTCACTCTCTGTTGGTGAATTTTAATGCAAAAGTGGGAATTTAGAATGCAGGAAGAGAAAAAAACAAAAGAGAGGCTCAAATGGTCAGTTGTGGAAAAGAACCAAAATCTCTGTATCTAGTGGTTGGCTGGCACTGCGTTTATTCAGGATGTCTCAGCAACCAAAACCTAAGTCAGGCCCTTGCATTACAAAAGAGAAAATTCTCAAGGTTACCCTACAACAAGGCTGAGGGTGAAATCAATGCATGAAGATGGCACAGCACATGGATGGATGGGTAGAACCTGCGTCATAGATGATCTGATTGAGCAACTCAAGTAGCTGTGGAGCTATGTATCTCCAGAACTATTGCTAGTTCAATGATAAATCTTTTTACAGTTTCTGTTATTGTTAATCACACTTGAATACTTGAAGATGCCTAATGAATACATTCTCCACTGATTCAAGCACCTCTTGTGTCATTTAGTTCAGTTTTGTTGTTTTGTTCATATGGGCTCTGAGTGCTTATTAAGTTTAATCCTGAAGTTTTTATATTGATCTTGTCATAGCAAATGAATATTTTTCTCTAAGATACATTTTTTTGTTTAACTCTTGTTGATTAATAGAAAAACTACTGATCGTAAGAATATTCAAAATTTTTTGCCTTTCTATAAACTCTCTTGAAATACTAATTTTTCATTTCTGATAGAGATTTCTTAGGTTTCTGGGTAGATAATCATTATCAGCTCTGATATTTGTAGATCCCTCCTCCCCAATTTTAAATATCATCTTCTAATCTTGTTTCAGTGCATTGGAGGGAAATTGATAATGTCCTTAAGTAATATGAGTGGTAGTGTTGTTTGTTTTATTAAAGTGTAATTTCTTCAATCTGATATTATCTGTTATTATCATGAAGCATGTAGTTGAATATTGTATAATGTTAAATATTTTAGATTTAAAAAGAATCATTAGTTTTTATTATTAAAAATTTGAGGTCTAAATGGTTATTGGATTTTATTTTTATGCCTATTAAGAATCTATTAGGGTGGACACATGATTATTCTCATTTAACCTATTCATCCTCCATTAGAGGATGATAATTTTTCAGGTTCTGAATCAGAGTAACTAGAGCTCTGAAAGTGCATTGACTATATGCCATAGTATTCTGTAGTCTAAAAAACTGCATGTAACTGAAGTTTGCACACATCTGAGAAACTATCTGTGCTTATTGCCCTTTTGAGCTAATTCTCTGTTTTGTTGTTGTTGTTGTTGTTGTTGTTTTTACACAGCTAATGGCTCAGTTTTCTTTTATGAATCACGTATTCCTTAAAATTAAACAAAAGCTTGCTTTTCAAATTTATTGAGATTAATCTTAGTATTTCCTTAAAATTTTTATTCTTTTTATCAGTGTTGTATTATTGGTTTCTTTTTTCTTTGTTGACTATATTCTATAGATCTATGTCAAATTTTATAGATCTTTTTGAATGATTAGAGCCTGGATTTATTTCTCAGTTCTGTTTTCTGACTTGTTAAATTTGTGCTTTTAGTTCCTTTATCCTCCCTTTCTTACGTTAGGTTTGTTGTCTTTCTAATGCTGGGATCTGAGCTTTCAGAAACTTAAATTTTTTGTTTATTAGTGAATGCATATAAGATAGATAAAGATGATGGTTGTACCAGCAATGTTTTGTAACTGCAGTATATAATATTCTCATGTTCATAATATTCTACTTAGAGGGTTTTTTTTTTTAGTTTCAACAGTATTTAACATACTTACATATCACATTGTCATTAGCTATCAATTGGAGGCATATACAATTTGATATAAAATATTATTACATTAAATATCAAGTAACAAATGATTAAAAATAGGTCTTTGATAATCATTGCTTATAATCTACCTTTCTTAAAATAATTCATACTCCCCCAAAATTTGTTGAAATCAAAAGTATGTGCTAACCCTAATACATTGCATGATTAATTCTTTACATTTATCTATGTCTGAAAGTTAATAAAATGAAACTCTAGAGAAATAATAAGATTACTTTAATTAAAATTAGAGAATTCCAGCCATTTCCACTGAAGACAATAATTTGTCAAACTGCAAATAAGAGCAGCACAATTAGCAGCAGAGGAATCCTACAGTCATTATCCTGCAGAATGTGCTCTATTCAATGACAAAAAGGAAAAATACAGTTTCTCCTAGACAGACACTCCATATTCATTCCTTAAGGCCATGTCACTCGAGAAAAACATTTCTGAACTTTTCCACTCTTAATTCCGCCTCTCCATTCCTGGAAGCTAGTTTAACCAGGGTAAATTATAAGTACACTAGGCACATAGCCGTTCACTAGTGCCTTTTTTCCCTTACCGTTTTTGCCAGGGCCTGTGTCTATGAGAAAATTTAATTGTTTGACAACTAAAGTTTAACAATTTAATTTTGTTTTTTTGTTGTTTTTAATTATGTTCTACATTAATATACTGCATAACCTTCTAGAAAGTGTGGATGAGCATAACCGAGTTATTTTTCATTACTCAGGGAAATGCTTCCTTAGTCGATATTCTCCAAACCCTTTCACACATAGTAACTCCAGAGATGCGCCTATCTCTTTGTATCAAATTCCACTGATATGGATAATAGGCAACCCTGTTTTCCTAGCCCGCATTACTGAAGCTGTGGATGTGCCCAGTGGTTAGGCTGGGGATGACCAAGCACAGAGCCATGATTCCAATCCCAGGGAGAATCTTGAACTACATCCCACCACAGTTGCCAGGGCCTAACTCTTCCTTCCTGGCCCCATTAAGGTGACTAAACGTCAAGGTTTAGAGTAGCACTTCTTAACTTTAAACTTCTGAGGGAAATATTTTCAATTATTAACCTTCCCTAGTTTCTTTTTTTTACTGTTTCAAGTTTTTATTTAAATTCTAGTTAGTTGACATTCAGTGTAATATTAGTTCCAGCAGTAGAATTTAGTGATTCATCACTTACATACAACACCCAGTGCTCAACACAACAAGTGCCCTCCTAATACCCATCACCCATTTGGCCCACCCCCAAACCACCTGCCTCCAGCAACTCTCAGTTTGTTCTTTCTAGTTAAGAGAACTATATGTTATATGGTTTGCCTTTCTCTCTCTCTCTTTTTTCTTTCACTTATGTTCATCTATTTTGTTTCCTAAATTCCAGATATGACTGAAATCATATGGTATTTGTCTTCTCTGACTTATTTTGCTTAGCATAATACACTCTAGCTCTAGCTCCATCCACATTGTTGCAAATGGCTGGATTTCATTCTTTTTGATGGTTGAGTAATACTTCATTGTATATATAGACCACATCTTCCTTTTCATCAGTCAATGAACATTTGGGCTCTTTCCATAATTTCGCTATTGTTGATGATGCTGCTATAAACATCAGGGTGCATGTGTCCCTTCAAATCAGTATTTTTGTATCCTTTGGGTAAATAACTAGTAGTGTAATTGCAGAAATGTAGGGTAGCTTTATTCTTAACTTTAAAAATATTATTTATTTATTTATTTATTTATTTATTTATTTATTTATTTATTTATTTATTTATTTTTGAAAGAAGGAAAGAAACCATGAGCATGAGTGAGGGAAGGGGCAGAGAGAGAGAGAGAATACCAAGCAGACTCCTCCCAGAGCCCCATATGGGGCTCAATCTCAGGACCCAAGATCACTACCTGAGCAGAAACCAAGAGTCAGATGCACAACTGACAGTTCCATTTAGGAGTCCCTGTTCCTAACTTTTTGAGAAACCTCTATACTGCTTTCCAAAGTGGCTACACCAGTTTATATTCCCACCAGCTGTGTAACAGGGTTCCCCTTTCTCCATATCCTCACCAATACCTGTTGTTTCCTGTGTTAATTTTAGCCATTCTGACAGGTGTAAGGTGGTATCTCATTGTGGTTTTGATTTGCATTTCCCTGGTGATGAGTGATCTTGAGCAACTTTTCATGTGTCTGTTAGCCATCTGGATATCTTCTTTGGAAAAATGCCTATTCATGTCTTCTGCCTATTTCTTAACTGGATTATTTGGGTTTTTTGGTGTTGAGCTTGTTAAGTTCTTTATAGATTTTGAATACTAATTCTTTATCAGATATTTGTCATTTGCAAATATCTTCTCCCATTCTGAAAGTTGTCTCTTAGTTTTGTTACCTGTTTCCTTTGCTGTACAGAAGGTCTTTATCTTGAAGAAGTCCCAATAGTTCATTTTTGCTTTCGTTTCCCTTGCCTTTGGAGACTTGTCTTGGAAGGAGTTGCAACAGCCAATATCAAAGAGGTTACTGCCTGTGTTCTCTTCTAGAATTTTGATGGTTTCCTGTCTCACACTTAGGTCTTTCATCCATTTTGAATCTATTTTTGTGTATGGTGTAAGAAAGTGGTACAGTTAAATTTTTCTGCATCTTGCTGTCCAGTTTTCCCAACACCATTTGTTAAAGAAACTATCTTTTCTCCATTGGATATTCTTTCCAGCTTTGTTGAAGATTGGTTCACCATATAGTTGTGGGTCCATTTCTGGGTTTTCTATTCAGTTCCATTGATCTATGGGTCTATTTTTGTGCCAGTACCATACTGTTTTGATCACTAAAGCTTGGTAATATAACATGCTGTCTGGAATTCTTATGCCTCCAGCTCTGCTTTACTTTTTCAAGATTACTTTGGTTATTTGGGGTCTTTTGTGGTTCCATACAAATTTTAGGATTGTTTGTTCCAGCTCTGTGAAAAATGCTAGTGGTGTTTTGATAGGGATCACATTAAATGTGTAGGTTGCTTTGGGAGGTACAGACATTTTAACAGTATTTGTACTTCCAATCCATGAACATGGAATGTTTTTCCATTTCTTTGTCTCCTCTTCAATTTCTTTCATAAGTTTTCCATAGTTTTCCAAGTACAGAACCTTTACCTCTCCAGTTAGGTTTATTACTAGGTATCTTGTGGTTTTTGGTGCATCTACATAGAGTTTTGTTGTTTTGTTGACATAGGATTTTTTTCTATTTATCAAAGTTTTATTTAGAAAACTTTTAAGTAGCTGGGATTTTCAAAAGTTAAAACTTCTGTGTAATAAATGCCTCTCTTGTTTTTGGTTCTTTCTGCAACTCCTCATAGTCAGATGCTGAATCTCCTGAAATGATCATCATATCTTTTCAACCTAATTATTTTGTTGTCTTACCAATACGTTTTGTGGAAAATTGTTTTCACATTCTCTTTCAACAAATAGAACACAAACATTCCAAATAAAGAGCCCAAATCCAGAACTACTGCCTTAGAATAATAGGCAGGCTCTGTTCAGACAAGCTCTGGAATCTTTCTTCCAAGTTACGTGACACTACGTGTGGGAGAAAGTAGGAACTAAAGAAGAAATGCAAAAGAACACAGTCTTTGTAACCATATCTTTGTCACAACTTAGAGATATTTCCCACGAAGTCCTTCTGACAGCTGCCTTCACCTCTTTATTCTTTAGGCTGTAGATGAGGGGATTCAGCAAGGGCGTGACTGCACTATACTGCAAGAAGAGGAGCAAATCCAAGGAGGAGCCAGACATGGGCATAAGGTAGTGAATCACCCCTGAGCCAAAGAACAGGGGCACACCAATGAGGTGGGAGGAACAGGTGGAGAAGGCCTTGGTTCTGCCTGAGGTGGAGCTGATGCTCAGGATGGTGGACACAATACGGTTATAGGAGAAGAAGATTGGGAGGAAGGTTCCAAGCCCATGCAATAAGATGGAGCAGATCAAGATGTCAACATTGATGGAAATATCAGAGCAGGATAGAGGGAAGAGGGAGGGCAGCTCACAAGTGTAGTGGTGTATGGTTTGGGCCTCACAGAAGTCCAGGGTAAGAGCCAAGAGCACGATCACGACTGAACTGAGACATGCCAGGCCCCATGAAGCCAGCACCAGCCTCACACAGAGCTGGCTGCTCATCACCTGGCCATAGAGCAGTGGGTGGCAGATGGCAGCATAGCGGTCATAGGCCATCACTGAGAGCAGACAGGCTTCAGTCCCTGGAGTGATAAACACAATGAACACCTGGGTCAGGCAGCCCTCTACTGAGATGGTTTTCTTCTCAGACAGAAGGTAGTTCAGTAGCTTAGGCACAGTGACAGAAGAGAGGCAGAGGTCTAGGAAGGACAGGTTACTCAGGAAGAAGTACATGGGAGTGTGGAGGCGGGAATCAGCCCTGATCAACATCATCATCAGATTCCCCCTGATGGTCAGGAGGTAAATCCCCTGACCTAACACAAAGAGCAGAGTCTCGATGTGGGGGTCGTTGGACAGCCCACTGAGAACAAACTCAGTGATGGTGCTGTGTTTCCTGCAGGCCATTAGTGGAGGAAATTTCCCTGAATAAAATAGAAATAGGATGAGATCTGTCCGCTTCAGGTCATCACCCCTCTTACCTCTTACCTCCCTGTTCTGCCTACACTCTGCTCAGATCTCAAACCTGCCCTCACTGTATATAGGGAAGAGTTTTTATCCTGTTTGGTTATCATTGATCCTGGGTCACAGTATTTGCATACTTCAAAGAATCCTTTTCCTTTTCCATGGGTATTTAACTATAAAAATGAATCTCTCTTGTTCACCTACACAATCATAGTATTTAGATTCTACTGCATTCTGCTTGAGCTTATAAGCTTGAGCTTATGAATCCAAAGCATTCCAGCACATATCTGCAGGGTCTTCTAAACCTTCTCTCTTCAATTTCTCAATCATAATTTTTTGTTCAAAATCATCCAATGGATCCTACCAGAGTTGATATGCATTAGGCATAGTAGGTACCATTCTTATGTGGCTCATGAAAAAAATTAAATTTCTTTTAAGATTAGAAAAAAAATGAATATAATACAGAGTAGATTATAATCATCTTGTAGATTGAAATCATAAAGTATAAATTTTAATATAGTTTTATGGAAAAGGGGCCTAGGAAGGCAAAAGTGCCTGGGGCCCATGAAAGTCATCATGTCTCCCTGCTCTTTACTTCATACAGAGCATTTAATTTTAATAAGTGTTTATTAAAAACAGAGTGAGTTCTTAAACACTTATCTAAATTGTTTCAAGGTGGTTCTGTAAGATGGGATAGGAAATTATTAGCCCTGGGGTAAGGAATTTTATCCCCATTTTACCTGTAAGAAGTCTGATATTAAGAGATATTTTATAATGTCATATTGACAACAAGTAGAAAAAACAGGAAATAAATTCTGTTATTTTTTCTAATTACAGCCCAATGTCTAGGCATAGTCCACAGTGATGAGAAACACTTTTCTTACTGAAACTTTAAATTCTTCCTCACCTGCCCTTAAACTTTTGGCCATTTTGGCTGCTTTTGATATCAGAAATGTCTGTTTGTTTCTGTGTCTCTGCTCATCTTCTTCTCTGTGTATTCTCCTCTTAATTCCACTGATCCAGGCTCTCAGGGACCTTCCAATGTCACCTATAACCCTGCCTTTTTCCTTATAGCCCATCCCAACTGCCCCCTCCTTGAACTCATAGTTCTCTGTTCAAACCACTGGGCCACTTGATCTCAGGTACCTTATGTCATAGTCTGAATTCTGTGTCTGTCTCTTGTGAGAGATCTATCTCAGTTTTCCCCTCCCAATTGTGAGCTCATGAGAATATGGGCCACAACTTGACAATGACAATCACAAATCAGCATTTCTCTGGCTCTGTCTCACCATTAGCTTCTGAATACCTCTCAAACTTCTGTCTGATTATTTTGGGAGACTCTCTGGGACATCTCTTGTGTACCTCAGACAAGACCTCTTGACTACCCTCTGCACATCCCTTACTCCATGGGCCCCCACAGCACTGGCACCTGTGGGGAGCACTGCTGACATTGCTGTCCACCACTGCTCCCAGCCTGCACACTCACAGCATTGAGACCTGCTGCTGAATTTCAAGGATGTTATGGTCTACACAGAGCACACCGTCTCATGAGGCTGCTCATCCTCTCCCCCATGCTCTCATACTGGTAGAATCACCAAGCACTGTGGCCACCATCGCAAGAAGTGGCTTGTGTTCTTTTTGTGGACATGTTATTCTTTTACTGCCCAGTGAGGGTCAAAAGGAAGAGTCTTATAATTTTCTTTTAAACAACTATTCTCATCTTCTTGCTCTAGGTGTCAGCTGTGTAATCAGGAGGACCAGATAATAGCCATTTAGGTTAATGATGATACTAAGAATCATTTTGACCCCTAACTTCTCAGAATATGTAGTGAGTCACTGCCCTGTGTGAAGATTTCTTCCTCAGTTGGATGTTTGAGGCTAATTTACCAGGATTTTGTTTTCGTCTGAGAATCCACAGTCTGATCCCATGATAGGCTTCTGTCTTCACAGAAATATTTAGTCTTACTGATCCAAAGAGCCCTCGCTCTGACCCATCAAGCTTTTCCAGCAATCTATGACCAGACACTAAATTATATCATGGAATGCCTAAATTCTGATCCTATCAACAAATCCATCAGCTCCACCTCAGTCCATCTCAGACCTGAGTCTGGGTTACCTCTGTGCCAGGACAGATAGGGCAGTGTTCACCGTTACGTGCCTGCAGGACATTAGCTTCGAATCCAGTGCTGGTGAAGCATCACTGGCTGGAGAAGTTACTTTTGAGGATCCTGCATGGTTAAATTGCAGATACTGTTGAAAGCAAACACTATGTCTGAATCTATACAAGCCAAGCCAAATGATAAATGGAAGCCATTCTTCCAAAGATCTATGTATTTCGAAATACGTATGGATGTGGCTATCCTGAAAATCACCTCCACTCTTCCATTAGCACTCACAAACGGCACCTGTCTACAGTGTCCACAGGGGCTTCAAGCTCTCATCTGAAGAACACTGTAGCATTTGTGGAGAATCCTGTTCTATCCTGCCCTACATCCACATTTTCCCTAAATGAAGGCAACAGAGTTACTTCACTCATTTGATTTTCGAGTTGTCACAAAGAAAGGAATCTCCCTCCCCCTCACCACTCACCATTCTTAAACAATACATCAAATTGATGCCTGAGATTTCTTTCATAACTAGGAATAATTCTTTCCATTTAAATCCTAGATCAGGGGCTCCTGGGTGGCTCAGTCGTTAAGCATCTGCCTTCGGCTCAGGGAGTGATCCCAGCGTTCTGGGATTGAGCGCCGCATCTGGCTCCTCCGCTGGGAGCCTCCTTCTTCCTCTCCCACTCCCCCTGCTTGTGTTCTGTCTCTCGCTGGCTGTCTCTCTCTCTCTGTCAAATAAATAAATAAAATCTTTTAAAAAATAAAAAATAAATCCTAGATCAATTAAGCAAAAAAATAAAGCACACTTTCAGTCACTCTTCTGAAGGGAATATATTGGCTTCATTTAATCCTGAATCCAGCTATAGCAGACCAACGCCAAATGTAGAACATGGATTGTGAGTAGGAGAGGACTAAAGGGAAAAACGGGGAAACTGGCCATGGAGCGGTGGGAGCTGTCAAAGGAAAGGATTTCAGCAGTGTCTTAGATGCACGCCTGTGTCAACATTTTCCCAACACAGACACTTCACACCATCGGACACCTGGTCCTGTGATTAATTTCTCTTACAAAGAGATGCAGCAGGAAATTGGGTATGTTTATGATTTTGTGCCTCTCAGGAGGTTAAGAAAAATCAGTATCTTCTCCAATTGAGCTGTTAATATAGCCAATCACAGATTTACTTCGTGGACTTAAGGATCAAGCCCAAAGTTGAGAAAAACTTTGCTGGGAGCTGTGATCTTACTTGCCCTTAAGAGGAAGATACTTGACAGCACATTTCCATTAAATGAGAGAATCTTGGGCTCCTGGGTGGCTCAGTCAGTAAGCGTCTGCCTTTGGCTCAGGTCATGATCCTAGGGTCCTGGAATCGACCCCCCGCATTGGGCTCCCTGCTCAGTGGGAAGTCTGCTTCTGCCTCTCCCACTCCCCCTCTGCTTGTGTTCCCTCTCTCACTGTCTCTTTCCTCTGTCAAATAATTAAATAAAATCTTTATATAAAAAATAATAATAAATTAATGAGACAATCTTTAGTCTGTGGAGAAGTGCCTTGTACGCTGGCTTCTTAAAGTTGTCTTTGGAATGAAGAAATGAGGGAAGGGTGTGTGCAGAAGTTCAGACTAGACAAGGAGGCTCCAGGGATCCTGTGAGCAGGCCTGTGGCATTCAGACCCTAGGTGCCTGGGGATAAATCTGTGTGGGGGAGAAGGGTGTGAGCACTGGGAGCAGGAGGGACCTAAGACAATCTTCATTCGCTCGAAGTAATTCTCAGAGCTGCCTCTCCTCTGCTCCCTCGCAGTATTCACGGTGTCTCAAGGTGACTAGTTCTCAGGTGACTTCAATAACAAGGCCAACAAGTCTGCTGTGCTTCTAACTGCTGTACTGAGCAAGCAGGAAAATAAGTGGCTCCAGCAGTGTGGTCCCTATCTCTGATGCCCTCGTTTCATTAAAGCAGGCAGCCTTTTGCAATCCTTTGGGATGTGGAAGCATGAGAGGATTGATGCCTAGCCTTTTAAGTGTCGCTGTCGTCAGTGTGAAGCAGGGAGGGAGAGAAGGTGTCCAAGGCAGTTGGAAAAAATGCACCATTCAGACAGAGATATAGAGTCCCATCCGGGGAGATGGTCTGCCAAGGAGGGGGATGTTCCCACCTCTGGCTTAGGGACAAGATATGGGAGCATCTGGAGCCTCAGGCTTTAGGACAAAGGGAAGGAATCATGAGGTGGAGATGGGGGAATGGATAAACAGGAGAAGTGAAACAGACAGAGGACTTCACAGGCAGAAAACTAGGGGGACCACCAGAAACCCAGCGAAGACATTACCATTCTCCTGGCTTTTCTTGGAGGAGACAACTCCCTGTGTTCTGTGTTCCCCATCACAACCAGACGCTTGGTAGGTAAATCCCGGTAAGAGAACTGTCAGAAACATCTCTTTACAGAGTACCTAGCCTATTCTCCTTGCTGTCAGTGAGTGAAGGAAGTTAGAATAGTCAAGCTCTGGAAACCCTGGATATATCACAGCATCAGGATTATTCTCCAGCCCACCTTGAAGGAGAGTGGTGTCATTCTGCAATGGAGGCCACTATACGGAAAGACAAGGACCACTTGTCTAAAGAAGCTCCTATTCTGAACAACAGGTGCCCATTTCATGAATCCCATCTCACGTGATCTCGGGTGCAGTAGCGAGCCTGTTCTTCCTTCATTCCATCTGTGGTTCTGAACCCTCTTCTAAGAGCATCGCTGAAAGAAAGAAGCATCTACCAGAACCAATCAGAAGGCCCTCTGGACTTAGGCAACTGTGGGCTGGGTCAGAGCCCCCAGGGAAGCTGGGCTGCTGCCCTGTATTCCCTGAATTTCCAGCCTGAAGCCGAGCTCTGGACTCATTAACCACAGTTTGCCCTTAACCAAGAAGGTAATTTAGTTGGAGGCACAGGGGTTCTCTCCAGGGCGGTATTATAAGTTTCTGAATTAAGGCAATTATTTAAAGCCTTGAAGAGACTATTATTAGGCTTAGGGTGGAGGTGGGGGTGCTGAAAAAACAAGAGAATAAAAAGAGATTTAAAGGAAAACTTCTGGGAGATGGACATTTTCCTGATGGCTTCATAGGCCTGAGAATGCCCTGAGAAATCGTGGAGGGAGCTGAGCTGGGACATATTAGTGACCGAATTCCAGCTCATTTCAAGTGGACATTTGAGTTTTCCTTATTTCTCTAACAGGATTATCCACTATCATAATGAAAGGAGAGGAATTACTCCACCCCGGAATATTATTCACCCTTAGGTTTTTAGAGTTTCTACTTTAAGCATATAATGTATTTTAAAGAGTTTATTAAATAGTAATACTTTGAAGTATATAATGAATTGTTTTTAGTAAGTCATACAGAGGGTTTTTAAATGAATAAAGTCAAAATTTTATTTCTTTTTTAAGGCAGAAAAGAATCATCAACACTTTCATGGGGCTTCCATATTAAGTAAAAAACAAGGAGGCCATATTACCCTTAACATAAAGTGATGCAAACATCCATAAAATATGCATTCATCCTTTCTTCAGTAAAAAGTGAGTGCCAGGCAGGACAGAGATGTGAGATCCCAGGATGAATAAGATGTGTTCTTTCTCATCCATCTAAGTGTTCTACGTGGGAATAGGCATTATCTTTAAATGTCCTCCTTTTTTTCCCCCCTCCATCATTCAGTTTTATTGAGCAGCTGTTAGGTGTCAGGCACTGGAGACACAGCTATGAGCAGCACAGAGATCTCTGCCCTCCTGTAATCACCACTCCGCAGGTAATACATACATAACCCAACGTGCAGTGATGCGATGGCAAGCACCACCAAGAACCACAGGATAAGGAGACAGAGTGATGGGTGGTGCTGTTTGATAGAGGAGGTGAAACAAGGAGGAGGCAGCATCTGAGCAGGGACCTGAATGAAATGACAGAGAGCCACGTGGATATGGAGGAGGGGACAGCAAGTGCAAAGGTCCTCAGGTAAGTTGTTCAGAACTGGGTATCAGGTGTCATGTCCGTAGTGGCGACATGAGGTGGTTTCCTCGGGTTGTGCAGATGGAATGAAGGATTTCTGTGGCTTGCAGTTTTTGTGTCACTAGGGGATTAAATGCCTGACTACCAAGTTTCATCCAACTCCTTGGCCAGGGGAGGCCTTGATTGACAAGTCCATGGTAGCATAGGGGTGACAGTTTCCCCAAAGGGAAATAGGCATTGTCACCAGAAGGAGGGGCAGATGGCTGGTGAGCAGATGCAAGCCTGAACTGTTCCCAAATGGAGGCAGACGGTGTGGCGTGGGGGCTGGGTGCCTGTCACCCACGAGCTGCCTGCTGGTTCACTTCTTGCCCCTCCGCTAGCCTCAAGATGTGACCAACCTCACTGTGGGTGGCTTTGCTCCAGTGAGGCTCAGGGCCAGCAGCTGCATTCACTTCAGCCCTGGAGGTGAGGGGGAGCTGGGGTGTGGGTGTGTCTGTCAGGGCAGGAGCAGCACCCTGGTTGGTCCATCCACACTCACTAAGCACCTGCTCTGGGCTGGTCCTGATGTTTTATGGGCTCACAGCCCACAGGAGACCAGATCCCACACCACAGAGACAGCACTGGCTGGTCAGGGCTATGATGGGAAAGCCTGGGGGTCTGGTGCTGGGGAGCCCAGTGGTGGAGGGGAAAGTAAGCAGTTAAAGAGGGCGTTGGAAGGTGCCCTGAGTGGAAGCAGCATATGAGGGGAGAGCACAACCTTGGGGACTAGTGACATTGTCTTCCGTCCCCAGGTCAGTGAGGCATGAACAGGGGCCAGGACAGCTAGACTGTGCACATCTCCCAGGACCCCAGAAAGGTGACCTGGGAGGCTGTGAGAAGGCCTGGGGAGGGGCATGTGGAGGAGAACCCCACCCAGCCTGACCTCCTGCCTCCCCACCAGGCTGCACTGGTGTGCTGAAGGACAACACAGAGTCCATGGTCAGAGGGGAGCTGCTCTCCACCTGCCAGACCATCTCTGTGGCCCTTTCACTCACACAGTGTACAGCTGGGTCAAGGCAGGGCCAAGAGTTGGTGAGTGATGAGGGGCCCTACTCACCCCACTTGTTCTATTCCCACAGGACCCCCGCCTCCCAGGTGGCATGAATGAAACCGTTATGGAGGCATAAAGGTGAATGGAAAGTAAGGTGGACACTAGAGCTTCAGCAAGGCTCGCCTTTGCTGGATACATTTTTCTCTTCCTCATTCTAGAAGCATCTCGTCCCCTTCACTTGTGTTTCTGTAGAATCCTTTTTTTTTTAAGATTTTATTTATTTATTTGACAGAGATAGAGACAGCCAGCGAGAGAGGGAACACAAGCAGGGGGAGTGGGAGAGAAAGAAGCAGTCTCATAGCGGAGGAGCCTGATGTGGGGCTCGATCCCATAACGCCGGGATCATACCCTGAGCCGAAGGCAGACGCTTAACTGCTGTGCCACCCAGGCACCCCTGTAGAATCCTTTGTTCAGGCTCTTGGTATTGTTGTTGACCTCCTGCTGATGTCAATATAGACTTACAATGACCTGGATGGCTGGTGGCATGGCTAGTCATGAGACCACTTTGAAGACATGATGAAGGCAGCTGGCCGCATATACCAGATTCATATTGAAACTGCCCAGATCCTATATTTTCCCAGACAGCCCTCAGCCTTTTAGCCCAGGCAGGCATGCAATCTTGGAGGCATTAGCCTGCTGCATCCTCCTTAGCCTTGCAAAGTAATAAACTCTCTTCCTTCTTCATACCTAAACTCTGTCTTCATGATACATATTTCTGCTCTGGAGCAGAACGGTCAGTTTTTGACAACATGACCTTGCCATGTACAGCTCCCAGATGCCCATACATGGCTTCTGAACTCTTCTCCAGGATGGTGAGTGCTCCCCAAGGGACAGGGAGGAGGGGCCCTGTGGGGGGACCTAGACAGGACAGAACATATGGACACACCCATCTCCCTGACTCCAGGAGCCACGCTCCTGCCCAGAGTGATGCCCACGACCCAGCAACCCTACTGCGGTCATTACAGAGCCAGGAACTGGGAGGACAGGCTTCCCTGAACACTGGGTATGTGTGCCCACGTGTATGTGGTTATGCTGGGTGTCTGGGGATGGAGGGATCTCTCTGGCCCACNCCTTTTTTTCCCCCCTCCATCATTCAGTTTTATTGAGCAGCTGTTAGGTGTCAGGCACTGGAGACACAGCTATGAGCAGCACAGAGATCTCTGCCCTCCTGTAATCACCACTCCGCAGGTAATACATACATAACCCAACGTGCAGTGATGCGATGGCAAGCACCACCAAGAACCACAGGATAAGGAGACAGAGTGATGGGTGGTGCTGTTTGATAGAGGAGGTGAAACAAGGAGGAGGCAGCATCTGAGCAGGGACCTGAATGAAATGACAGAGAGCCACGTGGATATGGAGGAGGGGACAGCAAGTGCAAAGGTCCTCAGGTAAGTTGTTCAGAACTGGGTATCAGGTGTCATGTCCGTAGTGGCGACATGAGGTGGTTTCCTCGGGTTGTGCAGATGGAATGAAGGATTTCTGTGGCTTGCAGTTTTTGTGTCACTAGGGGATTAAATGCCTGACTACCAAGTTTCATCCAACTCCTTGGCCAGGGGAGGCCTTGATTGACAAGTCCATGGTAGCATAGGGGTGACAGTTTCCCCAAAGGGAAATAGGCATTGTCACCAGAAGGAGGGGCAGATGGCTGGTGAGCAGATGCAAGCCTGAACTGTTCCCAAATGGAGGCAGACGGTGTGGCGTGGGGGCTGGGTGCCTGTCACCCACGAGCTGCCTGCTGGTTCACTTCTTGCCCCTCCGCTAGCCTCAAGATGTGACCAACCTCACTGTGGGTGGCTTTGCTCCAGTGAGGCTCAGGGCCAGCAGCTGCATTCACTTCAGCCCTGGAGGTGAGGGGGAGCTGGGGTGTGGGTGTGTCTGTCAGGGCAGGAGCAGCACCCTGGTTGGTCCATCCACACTCACTAAGCACCTGCTCTGGGCTGGTCCTGATGTTTTATGGGCTCACAGCCCACAGGAGACCAGATCCCACACCACAGAGACAGCACTGGCTGGTCAGGGCTATGATGGGAAAGCCTGGGGGTCTGGTGCTGGGGAGCCCAGTGGTGGAGGGGAAAGTAAGCAGTTAAAGAGGGCGTTGGAAGGTGCCCTGAGTGGAAGCAGCATATGAGGGGAGAGCACAACCTTGGGGACTAGTGACATTGTCTTCCGTCCCCAGGTCAGTGAGGCATGAACAGGGGCCAGGACAGCTAGACTGTGCACATCTCCCAGGACCCCAGAAAGGTGACCTGGGAGGCTGTGAGAAGGCCTGGGGAGGGGCATGTGGAGGAGAACCCCACCCAGCCTGACCTCCTGCCTCCCCACCAGGCTGCACTGGTGTGCTGAAGGACAACACAGAGTCCATGGTCAGAGGGGAGCTGCTCTCCACCTGCCAGACCATCTCTGTGGCCCTTTCACTCACACAGTGTACAGCTGGGTCAAGGCAGGGCCAAGAGTTGGTGAGTGATGAGGGGCCCTACTCACCCCACTTGTTCTATTCCCACAGGACCCCCGCCTCCCAGGTGGCATGAATGAAACCGTTATGGAGGCATAAAGGTGAATGGAAAGTAAGGTGGACACTAGAGCTTCAGCAAGGCTCGCCTTTGCTGGATACATTTTTCTCTTCCTCATTCTAGAAGCATCTCGTCCCCTTCACTTGTGTTTCTGTAGAATCCTTTTTTTTTTAAGATTTTATTTATTTATTTGACAGAGATAGAGACAGCCAGCGAGAGAGGGAACACAAGCAGGGGGAGTGGGAGAGAAAGAAGCAGTCTCATAGCGGAGGAGCCTGATGTGGGGCTCGATCCCATAACGCCGGGATCATACCCTGAGCCGAAGGCAGACGCTTAACTGCTGTGCCACCCAGGCACCCCTGTAGAATCCTTTGTTCAGGCTCTTGGTATTGTTGTTGACCTCCTGCTGATGTCAATATAGACTTACAATGACCTGGATGGCTGGTGGCATGGCTAGTCATGAGACCACTTTGAAGACATGATGAAGGCAGCTGGCCGCATATACCAGATTCATATTGAAACTGCCCAGATCCTATATTTTCCCAGACAGCCCTCAGCCTTTTAGCCCAGGCAGGCATGCAATCTTGGAGGCATTAGCCTGCTGCATCCTCCTTAGCCTTGCAAAGTAATAAACTCTCTTCCTTCTTCATACCTAAACTCTGTCTTCATGATACATATTTCTGCTCTGGAGCAGAACGGTCAGTTTTTGACAACATGACCTTGCCATGTACAGCTCCCAGATGCCCATACATGGCTTCTGAACTCTTCTCCAGGATGGTGAGTGCTCCCCAAGGGACAGGGAGGAGGGGCCCTGTGGGGGGACCTAGACAGGACAGAACATATGGACACACCCATCTCCCTGACTCCAGGAGCCACGCTCCTGCCCAGAGTGATGCCCACGACCCAGCAACCCTACTGCGGTCATTACAGAGCCAGGAACTGGGAGGACAGGCTTCCCTGAACACTGGGTATGTGTGCCCACGTGTATGTGGTTATGCTGGATGTCTGGGGATGGAGGGATCTCTCTGGCCCACTCTGAATGCTCTGCTCCCAGTTCCGGGCTGGTCATGTGAAGCAGGCATGGCTGGGATGGGGGGCAAAGTAATCTCTCCAACCCCCTCCCACCACAGTAGCATGTTACAATTGAGACATGGGCTTGGGGACAGATTGGGGGTGACCTTGTTCCTGTGGCTGCTTGTGTGACCTTGAGCAGGTAACTTCCCATCTCTGCTTTTCCATCCCCTAAACTGTGAAATGGAGGCCTCTGGATGGGGCTGGTGTAGGGTGAAGCTTCCTGGTCCACCTGGTGTTCAATGTTGTTCTGGAAGCATTTAGTATGTTCCCGTGATCACCACACTCACTCTCCATACATTGCCCCCAGNTATTGCCCCCAGTATGGCTGGATTTGCAAGTGGCCAGGCAGACAGGCGTCATCTGCAGACATGGTAAGTGGGCCGAAGCTGATGAATGGGCATGAATGCTCTCCTTTTGGGGCCCCATCTTTGTGGTTACTGTTTTTTC
>NC_048233.1:38899375-38915384 GCF_002007445.2 Ailuropoda melanoleuca
GACACCTGATACCCAGTTCTGAACAACTTACCTGAGGACCTTTGCACTTGCTGTCCCCTCCTCCATATCCATGTGGCTCTCTGTCCTTTCATGCAGGTCCCTGCTCAANCTCGTGGGTGACAGGCACCCAGCCCCCACGCCACACCGTCTGCCTCCATTTGGGAACAGTTCAGGCTTGCATCTGCTCACCAGCCATCTGCCCCTCCTTCTGGTGACAATGCCTATTTCCCTTTGGGGAAACTGTCACCCCTATGCTACCATGGACTTGTCAATCAAGGCCTCCCCTGGCCAAGGAGTTGGATGAAACTTGGTAGTCAGGCATTTAATCCCCTAGTGACACAAAAACTGCAAGCCACAGAAATCCTTCATTCCATCTGCACAACCCGAGGAAACCACCTCATGTCGCCACTACGGACATGACACCTGATACCCAGTTCTGAACAACTTACCTGAGGACCTTTGCACTTGCTGTCCCCTCCTCCATATCCATGTGGCTCTCTGTCCTTTCATGCAGGTCCCTGCTCAAATGCTGCCTCCTCCTTGTTTCACCTCCTCTATCAAACAGCACCACCCATCACTCTGTCTCCTTATCCTGTGGTTCTTGGTGGTGCTTGCCATCGCATCACTGCACGTTGGGTTATGTATGTATTACCTGCGGAGTGGTGATTACAGGAGGGCAGAGATCTCTGTGCTGCTCATAGCTGTGTCTCCAGTGTGACACCTAACAGCTGCTCAATAAAACTGAATGATGGAGGGGGGGAAAAAAGGAGGACATTTAAAGATAATGCCTATTCCCACGTAGAACACTTAGATGGATGAGAAAGAACACATCTTATTCATCCTGGGATCTCACATCTCTGTCCTGCCTGGCACTCACTTTTTACTGAAGAAAGGATGAATGCACATTTTATCAAAGTTTGCATTGCTTCAGTTAACTGAAGGGTAATATGGCCTCCTTGTTTGTTACATATATGGAAGCCCCATGAAAGTGTTGATGACTCTACTCAACCTTAAAAAAGAAATAAAATTTTGACTTTATTCATTTAAAAAATCTGTTAAATTATTATTTAAAAAAATAAAAATAGGGGCGCCTGGGTGGCACAGCGGTTGGGCGTCTGCCTTCGGCTCAGGGCGTGATCCCGGCCTTATGGGATCGAGCCCCACGTCAGGCTCCTCCGCTGGAAGCCTGCTTCTTCCTCTCCCACTCCCCCTGCTTGTGTTCCCTCTCTCGCTGGCTGTCTCTATCTCTGTCAAATAAATAAATAAAATCTTTTAAAAAAAATAAATAAAAATAAAAAATAAAATGAAAACCCTCTGTATGACTTACTAAAAACAATTCATTATATACTTCGAAGTATTACTATTTAATAAACTCTTTAAAATTCATTATGTGCTTAAAGTAGAAACTCTACAAACCTAAGGGTGAATAATATTCCGGGGTGGAGTAATTCCTCTCCTTTCATTATGATAATGGATAATCCTGTTAGAGAAATAAGGAAAACTCAAATGTCCACTTGAAATGAGCTGGAATTCGGTCACTAATATGTCCCAGCTCAGCTCCCTCCACGATTTCTCAGGGCATTCTCAGGCCTATGAAGCCATCAGGAAAACGCCCATCTCCCAGCAGTTTTCCTTTAGATCTCTTTTTATTTTCTCATTTTCAGCACCCCCACCTCCACCCTAAGCCTAATAATAGTCTCTTCAAGGCTTTAAATAATTGCCTTAATTCAGAAACTTATAAATCCGCCCTGGAGAGAACCCCTGTGCCTCCAACTAAATTACCTTCTTGGTTAAGGGCAAACTGTGGTTAGTGAGTCCAGAGCTCGGCTTCAGGCTGGGGCTTCAGGGAATACAGGGCAGCAGCCCAGCTTCCCTGGGGGCCCTGACCCAGCCCACAGTTGCCTAAGTCCAGAGGGCCTTCTGATTGGTTCTGGTAGATGCTTCTTTCTTTCAGCGATGCTCTTAGAAGAGGGTTCAGAACCACAGATGGAATGAAGGAAGAACAGGCTCGCTACTGCACCCGAGATCACGTGAGATGGGATTCATGAAATGGGCACCTGTTGTTCAGAATAGGAGCTTCTTTAGACAAGTGGTCCTTGTCTTTCCGTATAGTGGCCTCCATTGCAGAATGACACCACTCTCCTTCAAGGTGTGCTGGAGAATAATCCTGATGCTGTGATATATCCAGGGTTTCCAGAGCTTGACTATTCTAACTTCCTTCACTCACTGACAGCAAGGAGAATAGGCTAGGTACTCTGTAAAGAGATGTTTCTGACAGTTCTCTTACCGGGATTTACCTACCAAGCGTCTGGTTGTGATGGGGAACACAGAACACAGGGAGTTGTCTCCTCCAAGAAAAGCCAGGAGAATGGTAATGTCTTCGCTGGGTTTCTGGTGGTCCCCCTAGTTTTCTGCCTGTGAAGTTCTCTGTCTGTTTCCCTTCTGCTGTTTATCCTTTCCCCCATCTCCACCTCATGATCCCTTCCCTTTGTCATAAAGCTTGAGGCTCCTGCTACACCCATTCCTTTTCCCTAAGCCAGAGGTGGGAACATCCCCCTCCTTGGCAGACCATCTCCCCGGATGTACTCTACACCTCTGTTTGTCTGAATGGTGCATTTTTTCCAACTGCCTTGGACGTTTTCTCTCCCTCCCTGCCTCACACTGAAGACAGTGACACTTTAAAATCTAGGCATCAATCCTCTCATGCTTCTGGATCCCAACGGATTGCAAAAAGCTGACCGCTGCAATGAAACGAGGGCATCAGAGATAGGGACCACACTGCTGGAGCCACTTATTTTCCTGCTTGCTCAGTACAGCAGTTAGAAGCACAGTAGACTTGTTGGCCTTGTTATTGAAGTCACCTGAGAACTAGTCACCTTGAGACACCGTGAATACTGTGAGGGAGCGGAGGAGAGGGAGCTCTGAGAATCACTTCAAGGGGATGAAGATTGTCTTAGGTCCCTCCTGCTCCCAGTGCTCACATCCTTCTCCCCCACACAGATTTCTCCCCAGGCACCTAGGGTCTGAATGCCACAGCCCAGCTCACAGTATCCCTGGAACCTCCTTGTCTAGTCTAAACTTCTGCACACACCCTTCCCTCATTTCTTCATTCCAAAGATGGCTTTAAGCAGCCAGTGTGCAAGCCACTTCTCCACACACTAAAGACTCTCTCATTTAAAGGAAACATGCTGTCAAATAGCTTCCTATTTGGGCAAGACTGGGTAATTAAGATCATAGCACCAGCAGAGTTGCTCTCAACTTTGGGCTTGATCCTTAAGTCCCCAAAATAAACCTGTGATTTGTTGTATTAACAGCTGAACTGGGGGAGATGTTGATTTTTGTTGATCTCCTGAGAGCTACAAAATCATAAACTTACCCAATAACCTGCTGCATCTCTTTGTAGGAGATATTCATCACATGACCAGGTGTCTGATGCATATGAAGTGTCTGTGTGGGCAAAATGCTGACACAGGCTTTCATCTAAGACACTGCTGAAATCCTCTCCTTTGACAGCTCCCACCCCTCCTCAAACAGTCTCCCTGTCTTTCCCTTTAGTCCTCTCCTCTTCACAATCCATATTCTACATCTGGCTTCAGTCTACTACAGCTTAGGATTAAATGAAGCCAATATCTTCCCTTCAGAAGAGTGACGGCAAGGAGCGCCTGGGTGGCTCAGTCGTTGGGCGTCTGCCTTCAGCTCAGGGCGTGATCCCGGTGTTCTGGGATCGAGCCCCACATCAGGCTCCTCCGCTATGAGCCTGCCTCTTCCTCTCCCACTCCCCCTGCTTGTGTTCCCTCTCTCGCTGGCTGTCTCTCTGTGTCGAATAAATAAATAAAATCTTTAAAAAAAAAAACAAAGAAGAAGAAGAAGAGCGACGGCAAGTGTGCTTGATTTTTATGCTTAATTGATCTAGGATTTAAATGGAAAGAATTATCCCTGGTCCTGAAAGAAATCTCAGGCATCAATTTGTCATATTGTTTAAGAATGGTAAGTGGTGAGGGGGTGGGAGATTCCCTTCTTTGTGACAACTTGAAAATCAAATGAGGAGAGTAACTCTGTTGCCTTCATTTATGCAAAATGTGGATGTAGGGCAGGATAGAACAGGATTCTCCACAAATGCTACAGTGTTCTTCAGATGAGAGCTTGAAGCCCCTGTGGACACTGTAGACAGGTGCTCCTTGTGAGTGACAGTGGAAGAATGGAGGCAATTTTCAGGATAGCCACATCCATCCATATTTCGAAATACACGAAGCTTTGGAAGAATGGGTTCCATTTATCATTTTGCTTGGCTTCTATACATTCAGATATAGTGTTTGCTGTCAATGGTATCTGCAATTTTATCCACACAGGATCCTCAAAAGTAACTTCTCCAGCCAGTGATGCTTCACCAGCACTGGATCGAAGCTAATGTCCTGCAGGCACGTAACGGTGAACACTGCCCTATCTGTCCTGGCACAGAGGTAACCCAGACTCAGGTCTGAGATGGACTGAGGTGGGGCTGATGGATATGTTAATGGAATCAGAATTTAAGTATTTCATGATGTAAGTTAGCACCTGGTCATAGATTGCTGGCAAAGCTCGACAGGTCAGAGGCAGGGCTTTCTGGATCAGTAAGATTAAATATTTTTGTGATACAGAAGCCTACCATGGGATCAGACAGTGGACTGACAGAAAAAACAGAATCCGGGTAGATTAGCCTCAAACGTCCAACTGGGGAAGGAATCTTCACATAGGGCAGTGACTTACTATATAGTCTGAGACGTTAGGGGTCAAAACGATTGTTAGTATCATCATCAACCTAAATAGCTCACCATCTGGTCCTGCTGGTTAAACAGCTGACACCTAGAGCAAGAGGATGCAAGAAATCTTGTTTAAAAGGAAATTATAAGACTCCTCTCTCTGACCCTCATGGGGCCATAAAAGAATAACACCTCCACAATAACAACACAAGCAACTTCTTGCAATGGTGGCCACAGGGCTTGTGAATTCTACCAGTATGAGAGCATGGGAGAGAGGATGAGCAGCCTCATGAGACAGTATGCTCTGGATAGACCATAACATCCTTGAAATTCAGCAGCAGTGCTCCATGCTGTGAGTGTGCAGGCCGGGAGCAATGGTGGATGGCAATGTCAGCAGTGCTCCCCACAGGTGCCAGTGCTGTGGGGGCCCATGGAGTAAGGGATGAGACTGTGCTGAGGATAGTCACGAGGTCTTGTCTGAGGTACACAGGAGATGCCCCAGAGAGCCTCCCAAAATAACCAGACAGATGTTTGAGAGGTAATCAGAAGCTAATGGTGAGACAGAGCCAGAGAAATGCTGATTTGTGATTGTCATTGTCAAATTGTGATCCGTGTTCTCACAGAGCTCACAATTGGGAGGGAAAAACTGAGACAGATGTGTCACAGGAGACAGACACAGAATTCAGACTATGACATAAGGCACTTGAGAGCAAGTGGCCCAATGATTTGATCAGAGAGCTGTGAGTTCAAGGAAGGAGCAGTCGGTTTGGGCTATAAGGAAAAAGGCAGGGTTATAGGTGATATTGGAAGGTCCCTGAGAGCCTGGATCAGTGGAATTAAGAGGAGAACATACAGAGAAGAGGGAGAGCAGAGACACGAAACAAACAGAACTTTCTGGTACCAAAAGCAGTGAAAATGGCTGAAACTTTAAGGGCAGGTGAGGAAGAATTTAAAGGTTCAAGTAAGAAGAATGTTCCTCATCACTGTGGACTAAGCCTAGACATGGAGCTGTAATTAGAAAAAATAACAGAATTTATTTCCTGTTTCTTGTACTTGTTGTTAACATGACATTACAAAATATCTCTTAATATCAGACTTCTCACAGGTAAAATGGGGATAAAGTTCCTTACCCTGAGGCTAATAATTCCCTATCCAATCTTACAGAACTGCCTTGAAACAATTGAAATAGTCATTAAGAAAACATTTAATAAAGTCTTATTATAGTTAAATGCTTGTTTATGAAGTAAAGAATAGGGACACATTATGACTTTCATGACCCCTACCACTTTTTCCTTCATAGGCCCCTTTTCCATAAAAACATACTAAAATTTATACATTATGATTGCAATTTATAAGATGACTATAATCCAGTCTGCATTGTATTCATTTTTTCTTCTGAGCGCAAAAAAAAAATTTAAATTATTTCATCAGCAAGGTAAGAACAGTACCTACTGTGCCTGATGGAGATCAACTCTGGTAAGGAGCAAGTTGATAATTTTGAACAAAAAATTATGATTGAGAAATTGAGGAAAGAAGGTTTACAAGACTCCTGCTGATATGTGCTAGAATTTTTTTTTAAGATTTTATTTATTTATGCGACAGAGAGAGAGAGAGAGAGACAGCCAGCAAGAGAGGGAACACAAGCAGGGGGAGTGGGAGAGGAAGAAGCAGGCTCATAGCAGAAGAGCCTGATGTGGGGCTCGATCCCACAACGCCAGGATCACTCCCTGAGCCGAAGGCAGTTGCCTAACCGCTGTGCCACCCAGGTGCCCCTAGAATTTTAAGGATTTCTAAACTCTAGAAAGAACTACAGTAGAATCTAAATGCAACGAATGTGTAGGTGAACCAGAGATATTCATTTTTCCAGTTAAATCCCTGTGAAAGAGAAAGAAGATTTTCTGAAGTATGCAAAGACTGTGACCCAGGATCAACGATAACCAAACAGGATAAAAACTCTTCCTGAGATACAGTGAGGGCAGCTTTGAGATGTCTGAGCAGAGTGTAGGCAGAGCAGGGAGGGATGTATGGTAAGAGGGGTGATGACCTGAAGCAGACAGATCTCATCCTATTTCTATCTTATCCAGGGAAATCCCCTCCGCTAATGGCCTGCAGGAACCACAGCACCATCACTGAGTTTGTTCTCCTTGGGCTGTCCGACGACCCCCACATTGAGGCTCTGCTCTTTGTGTTCTTCTTGGGAATTTACATCCTGACTGTGACGGGGAATCTAATGCTGCTGCTGGTGATCAGGGCTGATTCCCGCCTCCACACTCCCATGTACTTCTTCCTGAGTAACCTGTCCTTCCTAGACCTCTGCTTCTCTTCTGTCACTGTGCCCAAGCTCCTGAAGGACCTTCTGTCTGAGAAGAAAACCATCTCGGTAGAGGGCTGCCTGACCCAGGTGTTCTTTGTGTTTATCACTGCAGGGACTGAAGCCTTTCTGCTCTCAGTGATGGCCTATGACCGCTATGCTGCCATCTGCCACCCACTGCTCTATGGCCAGGTGATGAGCAGCCAGTTCTGTGTGAAGCTGGTTTTGATCTCATGGTGCCTGGCCTCTTTCAATTCAGTTGTGATTTTGCTCTTGGCTCTTACCCTGGACTTCTGTGAGGCCCAAACCATACAGCACTACACTTGTGAGCTGCCCTCCCTCTTCCCTCTATCCTGTTCTGATATTTCCATTAATATCGACATCTTGATCTGCTCCATCTTACTGCATGGGCTTGGAACCTTCCTCCCAATCTTCTTCTCCTATGCCCGTATTGTGTCCACCATCCTGAGCATCAGCTCCACCTCAGGCAGAAGCAAGGCCTTCTCCACCTGCTCCTCCCACCTCATTGCAGTGACCCTATTCTTTGGCTCAGGGTTGATTCGCTACCTTATGCCCACATCGGGTTCCTCCCTGGATATGCTCTCCTCCTTGCAGTACAGTGCAGTCACGCCCCTACTGAATCCCCTCATCTACAGCCTAAAGAACCAAGAGGTGAAGGCGGCTGTCAGAAGGACACTGGGCAAAATCCTGCACTATCTTAGGTAGCGAATAGGGACACAGTGTGGCAGATGAGTTTGCTTTGCCAATTGCTTGAACTTAAGGTAGAATTCTGGACCACTAACTGGAATGGAGCCCTATACCATCCTCTCTCTGGCTATACTGCAATACAGAGTAAAATACATAAAATTTTGTCTTATTTAGCTCTTCAGATATAAAGGTCTACTTTTTCTTCTGCCCCTTCACACCATCAGCACCACTTCCTTTGTAGACCTCATAGTTAGATGTTATATCTCCTGAGCTAATCAGTAATGTACTTTATCTTGTCATCCTTATTAATTATGTATTGTTGATCTACTTTGTTAAAGCTTTTATGCATTTTATTGTCCTTCATAATATTTAGACAATTTTTACTTCTTCTTTATCATTCTAAACTAGCCTTAAATCTGTATTTATGAAGTTCAACTTTAAAAACAGAGTATGTTGAAGCCTCCCATCAAAGACTATAAATTTATTTTACTTTAACAATCCCTTTTCCCACTGCCATTTCAACCTCCTTCCCCCGTTGTTTTGGGGGGGGGGTTGTTTGTTTGTTTTTTGTTTTTACATTCTGGGATTTTTGTCCCTGGATATTATCAACATACTATTGTCTTTACATTAGTTGATGTTGAATCAATTAAATTCTGGATTTCAAACATAATCTATAGTCATTTAGGCTTCATTCTACGTTTAAACTTATTTGCTATCCACTGGCACCCCTTTCATAGCACAACCCCCATTCTACTTCCCTTTTCACAGCAGAGCATAACGGTTAGGTGCATCGTCTTAGGAGTCTGGTTGCCTGTGTTCATATCCTGGCTCTGCCCATATAATCTTTATGATCCTGACAAATTGCTTACCTACTCTGTACCTCAGTTTCCTATATATAAAATTGGGATAACAATAGTATCTACATCGTATACTTAGCATGAGGATTAATGAAATAGGAGATGGAGCGCTAGAACACTAACAGCCACCATTTGAGTCTTACCGATCATTGTTCACGAGCTCTTCACTTCATTCTGCTTTGATTTTGTTGTAATATGCACTTGTCTAGATTTTCTTAAAGAAATAGGTATTGCAAAATATTCCAAGACCTTGGATGTCTGAAAATCTCTTTTTTTTTAGGGGTGCTTGGGTGGCTCAATCGGTTAAGTGTCCAACTCTTGGTTTCGGCTTGGGTCATGACCTCAGGGTCATGAGACTGAGCCCCGTCTCAGGCTCCACACTGAGTATGGAGCGTGCTTGGGCTTCTCTTTCTCCCTCCCCGCTTACCCCTCACTCCACACTCTTTCTCTTTAAAAAAAATCTAGTATCTAACATTCTTTGGAAATATAGGGACAGAGTGACATTCTTGCACAAACAAAAAAAAAAACAAAATAGCACCAAGAGAACACAAAAACAGTTTAAAAAAATTTTTTTAAATAACGTTGCAGAAAACTTCAATAAGCACGTATTACAACAACAATGGAAATATAAACTCATCAAATTAAAAGGAAAAGACTTTAAGATTGGGTTATGAAAGCTGTATGTTATATACAAAATAAAGACTTTGTAAAGGATAAACTTGTGGAATCACTATGCTGTACACCTGAAACTAATGTAAACATTGTGTGGTAACAGCACTAAAGAAATCCATTATCTTAAACAATAAAAAATTATAATCTCAAGGTGCTCACATAGCTCAGTCTGTTGAGCATCCAACTCTTGATTTCAGCTCAGGTCATGATCTCAAGATCATCAGAATGGGCCCCAGGTCGGGCTCCGCATACAACAAGGAGTCTGCTTGAGATTCTCTCTCCCTCTCCCTCTGCCTCTCCCTCTTCAATCTCTCTCTCTCTCACCCTTTAAAAATAAATAAATAAATAAAATCTTTTAAAGAAATCATAACCTCAAAAACAAGACGCAAGTGACTCATGAGTTTGAAAGTTTTTAAAAATTGTTCAAAGATCTAAACTAGAGGGGCGCCTGGGTGGCACAGCGGTTGGGCGTCTGCCTTCGGCTCAGGGCGTGATCCCGGCGTTGTGGGATCGAGCCCCACATCAGGCTCCTCTGCTATGAGCCTGCTTCTTCCTCTCCCACTCCCCCTGCTTGTGTTCCCTCTCTCGCTGGCTGTCTCTATCTCTGTCAAATAAATAAATAAAATCTTTAGAAAGAAAGAAAGAAAGAAAGAAAGAAAGAAAGAAAGAAAGAAAGAAAGAAAGAAAGAAGTTGTCAAGGTCTCATCAGCCAAAAGTGAATTTGAAGCAAAAAAAAAAAAAATTAGTCGAAGAATCTAGCACAGTAGTCAAGTATGTAGTAAATGCTCAATAAATATGTGCTGACTGAATGAATATTACTTTCACATTTAGGTGGGTACAACCACAATGATATCTATAAGTCACAAAGAAGATAAAATGACTGTGAACCTTAACTGCTCAAGTCACAGAGCATAAAGTACTGTAGAAAATAATAAGGGAAATTAACAAATTTAAAATAATTGTGGGAGACTTTTATTTTTTTTCCAACATATTTATGGGTACTTCTAATCAAATCAATGAGGATCAAATGGACTTTCATGAAAGAAAAAGAAAAAATTAAATGCTTTTGGTGAATATTTCTATTATATCCAATAGTTTTAAACCAACATGGATTATTAAATTATGTCTCCAGGATGAATATTTTCAGAGACATACTACCTATTTGAGACATTATTATGCATCATCAGTAAGATGAAATAATTTTGTTTTTAATTTTTTACTTAAATTCAATTTAGGTAACATATACTGTTTTATTAGTTTCAGGGGTAGTCATTCATCACTTGCATATAACACACAGTGCTCATTACATCACATGCCTTCCTTAATGCCCATCACCCAGTTACCCCATTCCCCTCCTACTTCCCCTCCAGCAACCCTCAGTTTGTTTCCTTGAGTTCAGCCTCTCTTATGTTTTGCCTCCATCACTGTTTTCATCTTATTTTATGTTCCCTTCCCTTCCCCCATGTTCATCTTTTTTGTTACTTAAATTCCACATATGAGTGAAATCATATGGTATTTGTCTTTCTCTGTCTGACTTATTTCGCTTAGCATAATACCCTCTAGTTCCATCCACGTTGTTGCAAATGGCAAGATTTCATTCTTTCTGATGGCTGAGTAATATTGTGGAAGACTTTTATACAGATTTTAGAGTTCCTAACAAATTAAATAGTCAAAACAGAAGTAATGGCAAGGAAAACAAGGAAAATATAATTAACAGCAATCTTCTAATTAGAATATACCTACCCTGCATTATAAAATTTTAGGTCAAGGCTGAGTAAAATGAGGAATGGATTGACCAGGAAGCAACATGAGGGAACTTTCTAAGCTGTCACAAGAAAACCAAAGAAAAGAAGAATCCCTTCCTTTTGTGGCTAAAGCATGTGACCCACCCTGCGTTCTGAAATATCTTGGGACACTACGGTAGTGATGTGAATGAGACCAAATTTTATCTTAAACACACCCTATTTCAAATCCTTGCTCAAACATGTAACATCTGTGTGACCTCAAATAAGTTATTTAATTTCTATGTGTTTCTTTTATCTCTAAAATAAGTATAATCATATATATCTCCTGTGGATTTTGTAAGGACTCAGTGATATTTTATAGAGACCTAAGCATGTATCTATTATTCCTAGAGCTATGTATAATCCAAACATATAGATAGACTGAGATTAATTTAATTTTACTAGTAAATACTCACCAAGAATATATTGTGGATCCAGGAAATATTAAATGCATGTTTGCCAATAACCACACTTTGGCATGCCCATGTGGTAGAGAATCCGTACTTTGTGGATATCTACTAGGTAGCATGGATAAGAGACAGATACCATAGCAGAGAACCCAGCTGGAAGACTGAGATCATTAGAAAGGAGAGGTAGGGATGAACAATAAAAAATATCCCGGACTTCCCGGAGTTTAAGATCTAACTGTGGTGAAAGAACTGAAACATTTAACTTAAAAACAGTGAGTGGTTAACTGTCCAAATGTCTTTAATATGGAAAACACGTGCTAAAGGAAAAGAACAGAAAGGGAAAGGAAATCAGTCAGCCAAAGCCTGGGATTGCAAATTTTGTTTATTCATTCACTGATTCACCCATCAAGCTTCCTTTGAGCATCTAGAATGCATGGAGTATTGTGCTTTTTGACAGGGATTTAATACTGAAGAAGGAAAGTGTGCTGTGCTGTGAGGATTAATTTGAGCAGACGTGGAATTGGCCTGAACTTTTTTACTAAAATAAGAGACATATCTGTATGGCACTGATCCCCGGTCAAGGTGTGAAATGTACTGATTAATAGTTTGCATTGTATGTGTAGGTCTGACGTGAGTTTTGACATGGCCTATCCCAGTGTGTCAGCATTGTTTATTGATAGCAATGAGATTGCTTGTATCTGGTCTCAGCAAGACCTCACAGAGACCTCTGCAGTTGAGGCTGGTTACATAGCAAGACTGTATCTATGTGATCAATAGGGTAAAAGATGGTTCTAGAATCCTTTTGGGCTCCCTGGTTCTCGAGTGTTCCATGCACCCATCAGTGATTCCTGATCTAAGAAGTGTGTCCTGCCATGGCGTTGCAGAAAGAGAACGACGGGAGCCTATGCCAGGTGTCTCTGGATGCCTTGCTGTGGGGTAGCCTTTGGCTGTGAGGTTATCCTTACTTGATGCTGTTGCTATGCTGCGTCCTTCTCTGCAATAACCATAGATTTGTAAGCATTGTTATGTGGGGTGCTGTGAGTGCCCTTTAGCAAACAGTAACTGCTGCCTTTAGTTCAGTTGATATGAGAAAGGGCATTAAACGTCCAGTCACTCCCTGACTCATTTTTAACTAAAAATATGGCTAAGACATTATTTATATAGAAAAACTGTGCTTCTGCTAAAGGGGGTGAAAATGAATCATTGATGCCAGATGGTTGCCGAGTCACCCTTGGTTTGAAGTGGCACGTGCTTTGAGAGCAGTTACTGATGGTAAACTTTCCAGTGGAATCTGAAAATGGCAAAACCCAAGCCTCAGGATCTAGCAAAATGGATTAGCAGGAAACTTCAAACTGACAGCAAGTTCTCAAAACTTCAGGTCCACGGCTGCTGCATTCAGCATTAGCAAAAGTAAAAGCTCAGAGGGGCGCCCGGGTGGCTCAGTCGGTTAAGCGTTAAGCGTCTCTCGTCCACTCAGGTCTGATCCCAGAGTCCTGGATCGAGTCCCACATTGGGCTCCTTGCTCAGCAGGGAGTCTGCTTGTGCTGCTCCCCCCTGCTTGTGCGCTCTCTCTGTCAAGTAAATAAATAAAATCCTTTTTAAAAAAATAAATAAAAGCTCAGAATCTCCTTTAGTTGCGCTTCACCCTCTCTGGCCAGGAGGTGGCGCTTCAACCAAAGGAACCCGGGCAGACATACCTGATAAGTTACATCTGTGAGACCAACCACTATTAAAAAGTGATTCGGGTGGGACAAATTAACGATGGCGGGCAAGGAAACATAGAAGGAAGAGATTGCTGAGTGAAAAGAATTTTGACTTTCAATGTGTTAAAAGCTGCTCTCTGTTGAGCCCTTGTTGAAATGACTACTGAGAATTTGAGATCAAGGAGCAAAGTCCCCATCCTTGAACACCACAAAGTGGAGGAGAATGTTTGCCAGCTCCTGAGGGAAAGGTTGGGCTCACCGTGGCTCTTCAAATGGCGGCTACCTTTGTGGAGATGGTCTGTGCAGCAGTGGCTGGTTTCCTAGGCTGGATGGAGGAAGCCATGCGTCACACATACCATGTCTGAGCTTCTGATTCTGGTATGTTTCACGTACATGTTGGTGGTTTCTAACCAAGAGAGAAAGAATGGGCTATATGACCCTGTGGAGAGAAGACAAGTGAGCTCCCTCCAGTCCTCTCGCCTTGCTATGGGGCAGCCTTTGGCTGTGAAACATATCCTTATTTTAATGCTGCTGTCATTTTGTACCCTTTTCCTGCAAATCATAGATTTATAAGATTTGTCATTTTAGATCCTTGGAGTCTTCTTTATCAATGGAAATATGACTGACTCTTGCCATTAGTACAACAACAACAACAACAACAACAACAAAATCCTCTTGCCCTCTTGCAGTTTAGTGAGAGCTGAATAGGAAGTATGGGGTCAGCAGGCATGCTGGCGTGGCCTGCAGGGAAGGTTTCTCATGGGCCATAGGGAGAAATTATCAGTTGGTCATAGAGACCTCTGCAATGAAGTCTGAATGAGCTAGGATTATTTTGCCCTAAACCCACAACCAAAGAGACCACTGAGGATTTTGAGAAAGAGGAAAATAAGAAGATATTGGGTTTGGGGAAATTTTTTCTGGAGGAAGAATGCGTTATAAGTACTCAAGAACTGGAAGGACGTTCCCACAGGAACTTGGAAGTGAAAGCAATAGATTTCTCTCTGAGCATTAAGTGGTGATGCTTAATGGATTAGAACAGCGATATGCAAAATGAAAATACAGGATAGTTGACAATTAACATATTCAAAGCGTTATTGTATGCAAAAATGTACAGAGTCAGCAGCTTGAACATGTCCCATGGAACGCTAATCCCAATTTCAAACTTCCTGGTCTCCTGAGCTGAGCTGCCACTGCAGCCTTCAGGAAGCTGGGCCGGGGGGCTCAGGCCCCCGGCGAATGCTGCCAGGAGCGCTGTGCACGCCTCTCCCTCCAGGAGCTGAACCTGGATGTTCCTGGGAAGAGTAGCACGGGGAGGATCTGGTGCGGGGCACAGACTGCCTTCTGTCAGGAGACTGTCGCCACTTAACGGAACTCAACCATTGTGACTTCGGCCACAACGAGCAGACAAAACAGTACCGAGAGTTGTAAACACCAAGCAGCTAATCAGAATAACACAATAAAAAATGTGTAAGGAGATAGGTGGACCAAACAACCCCCACAGAGGAAAACACAGGGAGGGCATTTAAAGAGATCCAAATACAGTAAAATAAAAGACATCCTGGAAACAAGAGCTACAATTTTCTTATTTAAAAACTCAGGCTTTAGGTTTTGGCTCAGAGATGCAGAGGGCTGGCAAGCTGCCCCTCCCGCTCTTACAATAAGAAAAAGGCTAGACAAACAGAAAGTCAACTGCTTACCTTAGCCATCAGAGAACTATCTCGGGCAGATGGCCGTGGAGAAATCTGGAGAAAAGAGTGTGCCTGCAGAGAGACCCAAGACCTGAGCATTTGCTTACTCAGGACAGAATCTAAACTAGGAGGAAGATGAAACTTAGAAACGGTGACGGATTGCTGGAGACCGGACTGCTGGAGGCCGAAAGTGTGCCATATGAGGCGCTGAGGCTCCAAAGGGCTGCAGTCCTAGGGAAGCTCCCACCTGCTTGCAGTTTGTTCCCCCAGGAACCCCGCCTGGCTCTCACAAGGAGGATGATGGGGGGACGCCAAAGAAAGCGGTCGTCCTGGGCTGGCTGGGGTCAGGGAACAGCAGCCACCATCAGATCTCCCAGGCCCAGCTGCCCTAGCTCCCTTGTGGAACAAAAGGCTCAGCCTGAAGCAGGAAATTCCTCAAAGTCCGTCTGAGGGTGCTGGTACGGCCCCCTTCCAGCCACAGAAAAGGGTTCAAACCCTTAGCCTGTGGAAACTGGTGAAGCTGGAAAGGCAAAGGTACTAACATAGCCAAAACAATTCTCAGAAACAACAAAGTTGGAACGACTTCTCTCATCTGATTTCAGGACTTACTATAAAGTTACAGTATTCAACACAGGGCTGTATCTGCAAAAGGCTAGCAAAGGAATAGACGCATAGAGCAATGAAACCAGAGAGTCCAGACACGGATCCACACAAGGCGAGGGGACTGATTTTTGAAAGGAACAAGGGAAACTCAGCGGAGAAATGAGAGCCTTTTCCACCAGGGGTGACAGCAATTGGATGACAGAAGGGCAAGTGCAAATTAAAAATAAAAGGCTAACTCCCCCCACTAAAAATAAAGGGAGAAGGATGCCTGGGTGGTTCAGTCGATTAAGCGTCTGTGTCTGCCTTTGGCTCAGGTCATGATCCCAGGGTTCTGGGATCGAGTCCAACATCGGGCTCCCCCTGTTCTGCAGGGAGCCTGCTTATCCCTTGGCCTGCCCCTCCCCGTTTGTGCACTCTTTCTCTCTCTGACAAATAAATAAAATCTTATAAAAATACATACATAGGGGCGCCTGGGTGGCGCAGCGGTTGAGCGTCTGCCTTCGGCTCAGGGCGTGATCCCGGTGTTGTGGGATT
>NC_048233.1:38915484-38931673 GCF_002007445.2 Ailuropoda melanoleuca
TACATACATACATACATAATAAAGGCAGAGACTTCTCTCCCTCCTCCCTACATACATACATAATAAAGGCAGAGACTTCTCTCCCTCCTCCCTACATACATACATGCATACATGCATACATACATGCATTCATGCATACATACATGCATGCATACATACATACATAATAAAGGCAGGGACTTCTCTCCCTCCTCCCTACATACATACATACATGCATAATAAAGGCAGAGACTTCTCTTCCTCCCTTTCCTTAGCGCATTTACTTTAGAAAACTTGTAAGTTCTTTCTCTGTCTCTTTGAAATGTGTGTAAATCTTTTTAAAAGTTAAAAAGCCCCTTGCCGGCTTTACTACCCAGTAATGTCTTTCTCAAGGACCAAGAACCAACTCTTGAAAATGTAATTATCAGAGAAGACAGTGCCCCTGACTCCCAGTTTCTGGGGAAGGGCAGGAGCCTAACCTCAGAGCAGCCTCACTCCAACTTGTAAAACTATCTCCTGTTATAATGATGTAATAAGTTCGTTTTCCTTTGGATAACGTCAATTAGCAAACCCAAACAACCACCTCGACTACCAAGTGAGTCTAGAATGAGCCTATGTGTGACAAATCAAATGGGGCTGTCAAGTTCTCTTACTTACAGACTAGTTATTGTTTATCACGACAACGTGAATGTAATGAGCCATGTCTGCTTGGTTTTGCTGGTAGAGTGCTAGGTGACCTTCATCGTCCTCCTAAGTGCAGTGTTGGGCCCAAGGGAGACAATGTTCCAAAGTGGTCCACCAGGTTCTGTGTACAATGGTGGTCAATTCTCTCTGGATATCACATTTTCATCTGATGATCCATTTAAGCCACCAAAGCTTAACTTCCACACCAGAATCTATCTCTGGGACATCAACGGTCAGGGAGCCTTCTTATTAAAGACAACTGGAACAACTGCTTGTCCGTTTCAAAGGTTTTGCTGTCAATTTGTTCTTTTTTCACAGACTGCAACCCTGCAGACCCTCTGTATGGCCATTTGGTATTTGACCCACAAGGCAGAACCCCAGATATTCAGAACATGGGCCCAGCGCTATGCAACGTAATTCACATAATCTGTGCGTGCTGTGAAGCAGCAGGGGGCATCGTCCCCCTGGGCCGTGCATCCCCGTATACAGTACAGACTTCGGGTGCATGCTAGCCGACTCCACTCCCGGCGTTTATCCTCTAGAGACTGAGAGACTCCCCAAAGACGTAAATGCTCTCAAGAGTAGAACTTCATAGCTGTGGGGTAGTTATGTCTAAGACATCTGCTTGCAAGTCTTGCTTCTTTGGTGGATCGAAATATATTTTGTGATGTACTCAAGGTCCTGAACTCTACCAAGTATTACAGTGCATTTTAGCCTAATTTACTATCTGTATTAAGTTATAAAAGCAGCCTTGGATGATTAGGAATTCTGTTATTTGTATTAAGCCCAGACCTATTTCTGAGTATGTGGAACTAGATCTTCAAATGGCCTTTGTGAAAAACGTTTTACCTTTTACCTTCGTCGGTGTGTAATGAGAAAACTTCCTTTTACCCTGTGCAGCTCAGAGAGCACCTGATGTATTATCTCAAACACAATATATATGCTTCTGAAGGCAAAAGAAAGAAAAGAGGGTTATTGCAAACTTATTTTTGATGGTGGGACATTGGAGACAATTTGGGTTGGTTAGGAAATCTATCTTAGGAAGGTAAAGGTTAAGCTGTTACCGAGGCAATCCCAAAATACAGAGCCTCAAACAGAATAGAAGATTACTTTACTCTTAAGTCCAGAGGTGTATGGGTGGTCCCAAGTGAAAAGCCCAAGTTCGTTCTGTAGTGTTGCTTCGTTATCTCCTAGGTAATTAGTGACCATTCAATCCTCATCCATGGCAGACACCGATCATCCAGGGCGTCTGGGGCTCAGTCAGATAAACGCCCACCTTGTGGTTTCAGCTCATGTCATGACCTCAGGGTTGTGAGATCAAGCCTCTTGTGGAGCTCTGTGCTCAGCACGGAGTCTGCTTGAGATTCTCGCCCTCTCTTTCTTTTTTTGTTTTTAAGAGTTTATTTATTTATGCTTGCAAGCAGAGGGAGCAGGAGGCAGAGGGAGAAGCGGGCTCCCTGCTGAGCAAGGAGCCCCATGTGGGGCTCAATCCCAGGACCCTGGGATCATGACCTGAGTCGAAAGAAGGCGCTTTCGGAGAGCCACCCAGACGCCCCTCGCCCTCTCTTTCTGCCCCTCCCCCAGCTCATGCTTGTGGGTGAACACTCTCTGTCTAAAACTAAATAAATACAATCTTTAAAAAAAAAAAAAGACTGATCACCCCTCCTCAGTACTGCCCTTCCCTTGCACCTTTCAGTAATAGAACTTTCCCATATCTTTTTTTTTTTTAAAGATTTTTTATTTATTTATTCGACAGAGATAGAGACAGCCAGCGAGAGAGGGAACACAAGCAGGGGGAGTGGGAGAGGAAGAAGCAGGCTCCCAGCGGAGGAGACTGATGTGGGGCTCAATCCCATAACGCCGGGATCAGCCCTGAGCCCGAAGGCAGATGCTTAACCACTGTGCCACCCAGGTGCCCCAAGAACTTTCCCATGTCTTAGACACACTGGCTGCTCATGGACTGCAGGGACCACATTTTCCAGCTCTGTGTGGTCAACACTGGGTAGCAGTCAAGGAACTGATAATTGTTGAAGCTCGATGATGGACACAGAAGGGTCAATACACTATTCTTTCTACTTCTGTATATGTTTAAACATGTTCACAATAAAAAGTTTTTGCCACAATTGATAATTTGTTTTGAAGTTTTTAATCGATTTGGATTTTATTTGAATTTCAATAAATAAAACAATTAATTTTGGATGACATGATAAATTTTTATTTTCTTTTTCTATAATTAAAATATCTTTAATATCTTTTTTCTTTTCTTTCCTTTTTTTTTCTTTAGAGACAGAGTGAGCCATGGGGGAGGGCAGGGGATGGGCAGAGGGAGAGGAAGAGAGAATCGTAAGCAGGCTCCACACTGAGTGCAGAGCCCGATGCAGGGCTCAATCTGATGACCCTAAGATCATGAACTGAGCAGAAATCAAGAGTCAGATGCTTAACCAACTGAGCCACTCAGGTGCCACAATATCTTTTTTCATTTTTAAAGTATCCTTAGTATCTTTTTCACTTTCTTTATCATTATACTATTTGTATAATCATAAATATGATTTAAAACATAAAGAAATGAGAAGGAAGGGAAATGAGAAGAAAGAAGGATGAAGGGAAAAAAGGAAGAAGGAAATTCCAAGTTTTTGTACCAGGAATCCTCAGAACTCTATATTTTTATCTTTAGACATTATTGGCCACCCTGGGTCCCTTCTTGTATGATGCAACCCACTGAAACAAGAGTGATTTCGGGGAAGGAATAGCTGGCCCTTGGAGACCTCATTCACATTCAGAGCAGACCTGCTGCTTAAGGGCCTCTCCGGGGAGCTCCCTCACTCTCCAAGGTCTAGAGCTGAGATCAAGTCCCTCTGGCCATTGTTATATGGGAGGCAGTTTCAAGAAGTCTTCCCCTTAGACAGAAAGACTATAGGGATACTTCCTTGCTTAGAAGTTTCACCCCTGAATCTTCTAAAGGAAGGACAAAGTTGAGGGTAGCCCACAGAAGCCCTAGCCGCATCTGAGGCTTTTGCACCAGTGTTGGAAAGGATGTCATTTGGTTATTACCCACTGAGAGCATCTCTTGTTGGCATAGGGTGCCCAGGTGAAGATAAATATCCTTCTCATTCATATCCATCTCCTCCTAAAACTCCCCGCTCTGGGAACCCGTGCGTGTACAAGCCAGGAATAGAGATCAGATCCTCACTTAACTCCTTCCTGAGTTACCTATCAAAGAGAAAGGTGACAATTTTACTTTGTTCTGGTCTAGACCAAACCTTCTAACTATACATTTTACCAGGTGTTTTTGGTGTTCTTTTATCTTTCTTATCTCTTCTCTCTCTCTCTTTCGGCTTTTACCATCCCTGTGATGCACAAAAGATGGTCCAACTTTGACTTGGCTTTATCTAAGTCCCCTGGTACCAACCCAGAGAATACCACAGTCTTCAGGACTTTCATGTAACGTACTGAGATTACAGAACAGCGGACAATATAGATTCACAGAAACTCTGGAACAGGAAGACCTTGGAGTAGCTGATGTGTACAGACCTCACCTCCATTTTGAGGACTTCCTCTTGCCTGGCTTCCGTGAAGTCAGCACATTCATATACCATTTTTGCTTGGGTTGACAGAGAAGGGGAGAAAGGATTTCTAATTAGTACCAATGATACCCAAAGAAGATTGTCCCTTAATCTTTAGAATTTCTTTTTTTTTTTTAATCTAGAATTTCTAAGCTGGAATGGACTTTAGAGCTATCTAGTGTTCCCAGATTTTTTTTAATAAGAAAGTCCAGTGGCTTACTCTTTTTTCCCCCCAAGTGGCTTACTCTTGAACTTACTATGGGAGAGAAAGGGCTTGCACCATCATTAGGTATCACAATACCCCTATCAATCATTCATTCAACATGGTCTGTCAGCCAGATAGTCATCCAAAATGTTCATCACTTATTCTCTGTGCCAGTCAGCCCTCCTGCGGTTTGAGCTCAGTTCCTTTTGGAACTGAAGAACAGCACTTCTCAATGTTGTGGAGTCTGTCCCCAAATGCTTTCCTTTCCTTCTCTAGTCTGGATAATCCCTGTTCTCTTCTCTTTCCTTTCTAGGTCAAATTGTCTACATTCTTCTTTCTCACTTTCCCCACCTTGGCCAATAGCTTCCTGCCCCAAGCCGAGGACTAAGGTCTGACATGGCAGGGGCGTGGCTGCTGCACAATCTGTCCCGGATCAACCATGAAGAGTTACTCCCAATGCCTCATCCCCAGGCATGCTCTGAGACTGATAACCCATGTGATCATTCTTTTCCATTCTTGTGCCTCTGAAAAGAGAACTTAAATGCTCCATGGAAGTTGGCAACGTAACCACAGTCACCACATTTGTCCTCCTAGGACTAACCAACAACACTCAGATCCAGGCTGCACTCTTTGTGCTCTTCCTGGGGATTTACCTCCTGACCCTGACGGGGAACCTGACAATGCTGCTGGTGATCAGAGCTGATTCTCACCTCCACACGCCCATGTACTTCTTCCTGAGTCACCTCTCCTTCCTGGACGCTTTCTATTCCTCAGTCATTGTGCCTAAACTCCTAGAGAACCTTCTTTCCAAGTGGAAGACTATATCCCCCCTTGAGTGTTTCACCCAGATCTCCTTGGTCATATTTTCTGGGGCCACTGAAGCTTGCCTCCTTTCAGTCATGGCCTATGACCGGTACCAGGCTGTGTGCCACCCACTGTTGTATGTGGTGGCTATGAACAAGAAGGTATGTACTGGCCTGGTGGGAGCATCGTGGGCCACAGGAATGGGGACTGGCCTGGTTAACAGCATCCTTCTGGCTCAGCAGCACTTCTGTGGCCCCAATCTTGTCCGCAGTTTTGCCTGTGAGCTTCCCCCAGTGCTCCTGTTGACCTGTTCTGACCCCTACGTTAGTGCTGTCTCCATCCTGACCACCATGGCAGTCCTGGGCCTTGGCACCCTTGTCCTATTGCTGGGCTCCTACACTCGTATCATCATGACAGCCCTGGGAATCAACTCTGCCATGGGTCGGAGCAAGATCTTTTCCACCTGCTCTTCTCATTTTCTTGTGGTCACCATCTTTTATGGTTCAGGAGTTTTCAGGTGTGTCATACTCTAACCTCCTATATGGCCTTGGTCTGTAGAAGAGTACATTGCAAAGTAGCAGGAAAATGGCCGTGCTGGAATTCAGAAGGCCTGGGTTCTAGTTCTGGCCCTCCTGTGGACTAGCTGTGTGACGTAAAAAAAATTCATTTTTCTTTCTCAGTTCTCAATTGTCTAACTCTGAAAGATGAGCTTATACAAGGACTAGAGACTTTCCTACTTTNCGTAAAAAAAATTCATTTTTCTTTCTCAGTTCTCAATTGTCTAACTCTGAAAGATGAGCTTATACAAGGACTAGAGACTTTCCTACTTTCATTAACTTATGATTAATAGCTCTCAAAAGGAAATCAGAGAGTCCTTGGTAGATTTTTATTCAGTGCTAGACGAAACAGTAAAACATATCATTCTTGGGGCGCCTGGGTGGCACAGCGGTTAAGCATCTGCCTTCGGCTCAGGGCGTGATCCCAGCGTGATGGGATCGAGCCCCACATCAGGCTCCTCCGCTATGAGCCTGCTTCTTCCTCTCCCACTCCCCCTGCTTGTGTTCCCTCTCTCGCTGGCTGTCTCTATCTCTGTTGAATAAATAAATAAAATCTTTAAAAAAAAATATATCATTCTTAAAACAGATGACATCTTTTTTCCTAGTGGAAGATGATGTCTCCGAAGCTTATTTGTGCTATAACTATTTATTATGCACCTACTGTACACCAGCTGCTTTTACATGCTCAGGCTTAATTTTAGTATGTAGTACACTACAAAAGAAATATTATTTTTTTATTTTTTTAGTAATTTTTTATTATGCTATGTTAGTCACAGGATACAGTATATCCTTAGTTTTTGATGTAATGTTCCATGATTCATTATTTGCTTATAACACCCAGTGCACCATGCAAAAGAAATATTTTTTTTAAGATTTTATTTATTTATTTGACAGAGATAGAGACAGCCAGTGAGAGAGGGAACACAAGCAGGGGGAGTGGGAGAGGAAGAAGCAGGCTCATAGCGGAGGAGCCTTGTGGGGCTCAATCCCACAACGCCGGGATCACGCCCTGAGCCGAAGGCAGATGCTTAACCGCTGTGCCACCCAGGCGCCCCAAAAGAAATATTATTAACCCCACTTTCAGGTAAGGAACCTAAGCTTCCAGAGTAACAGGTAATTTCTCAAAGGTCCCAGGAAAAGTTAGTAATGGAGCCATAGTATAAACCAAGTCTCACTGACTGAAAACATCATGCTCTTCCCTACCGTACTTCTCTCAAACATAAACAGCTCTAGCTGACAAGACCTCACTTACTAGGAGCAGAATAATTAATGGCCCATGGTGTCTACTAGTGAACTGGAGATGGAGTTATACAAATTTTTCTGTCCTTTTCTCACCTGATTGTTATTTGAAGAGAAGGCAGGGGTGGAAAAGGATAAGGAATAATCCAGAAGACCTCACCTGAGGCTTTGGACAAATCTCTTTACCTCTCTCTGTCTCATTTTCCTCATATGCCATAAGGAGACAATAATGAGAGCATAAGATTACTCCTACCTACTTTGCAGAAATGTTAGGAGGGATAAATTAGATGAAGAAAAATGACAGTAAAATGAATATCTTTTCAAAACAGGCACTCCAGAACCCACAAAGAACATTCCAATGATGATGGCCCTGTTGCAAAAAAAAAAAGAAAGAAAGAAAGAAAAAGAAAAAGAAAAAACTTAATGCTTCTCTGGGAAATATTTCCAGTGAGACTCAAGAAAATGCACCCTAAAATTCAACCTCATTATTTCGGATTCAATTCTTATGCTTAACACGTTTATCTTCCACTTTATTTATCAAACTTGGCTTCTTTTCTAAGCCAAAGAAAAATGTACATAAAAGGACAAATGTTTATTCCACTAGCATTATATAAAATAACATGCCGTGGCTAAAGATATTTCCCAGAGCCATAAATGTTGGGAACCATGACAGCATTATTAGAGTAAGCATACACTTTGGCAAGAAACAATCCTCACAAGATGAAAACACATAGTTGAATATGCAGGGGAAAGAGAGAAAAAAATCCTTACTTCTTTATAATATCTATCAAGAAAAGATGTTTTGTAGAGTATGAAGTACTAGAGAAATGCATGAAATTACTATTAGTTTTATTCTAACCTGCAGCAAACTTGATGTGCTAAAGAACTTTCTTTTTTCTCAGGGCAGCTCTTATAAGATAGGATAACTCATGTTTGGAGACATTTAGAAATGAATGACTTCTCACCGTTACACAGTCATGTGCAGATATTGCTACTGACTTTGCAGACTCTCTTTGTAGAGTCTCTGATATGGGATGAACCATGGCTGCCAATAGTATTGTGGTCATTGTTCTGAGCTCAGTTTACTCTTTTGTGCCATTCCCTTCAAGGTACATGACCCCAGCATCTGGCTCAGCCCTAGAGCAAGTACTCTCCGTGCAGTACAGTGTGGTGACCCCTCTGCTAAACCCCCTCATCTACAGTCTGAAGAACCAGGAAGTGAAGGCAGCTCTCAGGAGGGTGCTGGCCAGGAAGCCCAGGCTTACCTTCTAACCCAGCTCCACTGCATCCTCATAACAGGAGAAACAGTTGTGCAACAGAAGAGGAGGCAGGAAGAGCTATCACCAGCTATCTCAACATTCTTTCTTTTCCAAAAGAGAAGCATTAGTTCCTCTGACCCCAGTGTCCTCCCCCAATGAAGTGAGATGAGGAAACCTCCATGGAGCTTATGACACCTATCCACAGGGGGACCAGTCACCACTCAAGAAAATTCTCACAAAAACAGTATAGAGGATCCTCAAAAAACTAAAAACAGAACTACCATATGATCCATTAATCCCACTTCTGGGTACTTATCCAAAGGAAATTATATCTAGACGTCAGAGGAAAGTAGCATGGAGGAGAAATTGGGATAGAAAGGGGAGAGAGAATTCACATTGTTGGGCACCATTCTGAGTCCTTCTCACATAGAGCGCCATGAAAGGGGTGCACTCTGAGGGCCCTGCCTGAACCTCCCCACCAACCACCTGAGCCTGGACAGCTTCAGATCCCTGCCTGGTTCAAGTCTTGTTCCAGGCCTAAGGAAAGAGAAGGAGAAACCAGAACAAATTCTCAGTTGCCATCCCAGATCCCCTTCAGCTCCCACACATGTTCACGAGAAGAGAACAACATTTTCCTGTCCTGCTTCTACCAAAGACTAAGAGGTCTGCCTCAGTCAAGACTACTTCTATACCAGCTCCCTGGCTTCTCTCTGTTCTTGATCTTCTGATCTTCAAGCTAAAATACTCTCTGAAAATAAATTTGTTGTCAGTTTCCTCTAGCAAAGTCCTCTTCAGATTACAGCCTCATATATGGTACACTTACAGGTGACATTTCCTGGTCTTCCCTGCAGAATGTAGGCTGGACCGATGGGACTGAGCTCAAGACCCTCCCTTAGTTGCATTTCTGCTCTGGCCACTTGTTGAAGCTGGTCCCTTATATTTCGAGAACATTTGCCTTCCTAAGGGGTAACTAAGGCAAGGTAATAATAAGAAGTAGATATGTGAGCTCAGTGGGAGGAATGGCGATCTCACCCTGCCCTCCCACACATACCCATACAAAGGGGTCACTCCTAAAATCTGGAGAATTGGGTAAGTCCTTTTGGCCCATAATTAGGAAGGGAAAGCATGTGATACTCCTGGAAGATGCATCACATTGTGTTTAAATTCACACTAAAATCACATCATGAATACCAAGTTATTTCCTGAGAGTTTCTTTTAATTAAGTATAGGGGATGGATGGCCTCCCACCCCTATCATGGCCCTACAGGTCCCCAAACAGGCCATAGGGACTTCATTTGGGAATTGCTGGTCTCTGAGACAAGAAAAGTATGGTCTGACTGCCTAAAGCCCCAGCAAGCATAGGGAACGGAGGAGTGCACTCAGCTATATTAGACATCTAAGAAAGGCAGGAAGAAGACAGGAAGTAGAAGATAACTCACCTAATTAAAAAATGTGGTAATTTATTTTTTTCTTCAAGTTTTTATTTAAATTCCAATTAGTTAACATACAGTGTAACATTCGTTCCAGGTGTAGAATGTAGTGATTCATCACTTACATACAACACCCAGTGCTCATCACAAATGCCCTCCTTAACCCATTTAACCCATCCCCTCATCCACCTCCCCTCCTGGAACCCTCCATTTGTTTGCTATAGTTAAGAGTCTGTTTCCTGGCTAGCCTCTCTCTTTTCCCCCCATGTGTTCATCTGTTTTGTTTCTTAAATTCCGTATATGAAAGAAATCATGTGGTATTTGTCTTTCTCTGATTGACTTATTTCACTCAGCATAATACTCTCTAGCTCCAACCCCAACACTGCAAATGGTAAGGTATCATTCTTTTTGTGGCTGAGTAATATTCCATCGTGTATATATAGACCTCATCTTCTTTATCCATTCATCAGTCAATGGACATTGGGACTCTTTCCATAATTTGGCTATTGTTGATAATGCTGCTATAAACTTAGGGGTGAATGTATCCCTTTGAATTAGTATTTCTGTATCCTTTGGGTAAGTACCTAATAGTGCAATTGCTGGATCGTAGGGTGGTTCTATTTTTAATTTTTGAGGAACCTCCATACTGTTTCCCAGAGTGGCTGTGCCAGTTTGCATTCCTACCAACAGTGTAAGAGGGTTCCCCCTTTCTCTTCATCCTCTCCAACACCTGTTGTTTCCTGTGTTGTTAACTTAAGCCATTCTGACAGGTGTGACGTGGTATCTCATCATAGTTTTGATTTGCATTTCCCTGATGATGATTGATGTTGAGCGTATTTTCATATCTCTGTTAGCCATCTGTACAGAAATGTGGTATTTTTTTTCTTTAAAGATTTTATTTATTTTTTATTTGAGAGAGAGTGAGAGACAGAGAGCATGAGGGGGAGAGGAGAGGAGCAAAGGGAGAGGGAGAAGCAAGCTCCCCACTGAGCAGAGAGCCTGATGTGGGGCTCAATCCCAGGATCCTGTGATCATGACCTGAGCTGAAGGCAGATGCTTAACCGATTGAGCCCCAGGCACCCAGAAATGTGGTACTTTAAGTTTTGGAATGCTGGATTGTCAAAGCAGGAAGGGATTAAAAAAAAAACCCACGTAGACTAAAACCCTCCTTTTAAGACAAAGAAATTGAAGCACAAGGGACAGAGATGACATGCCCAGGTTTGCACGGCAATGAGTAGCAAAAACAGACTTTATTTTTTTTTAAGGTTTTATTTATTTATTTGACAGAGAGAGAGACAGCCAGCGAGAGAGGGAACACAAGCGGGGAGAATGGGAGAGGAAGAAGCAGGCTCCCAGCAGAGCAGGGAGACTGATGCAGGGCTCGATCCCAGGACCCAGGGATCATGCCCTGAGCCGAAGGCAGACGCTTAAAGACTGAGCCACCCAGACGCCCCACAAAAACAGACTTTAGGACTCAAATTTCCTGATTCTCTTCCTTTCACATTTCTCATAACCATTAGGATAAATCTCCCTTAAAAATAAGCAAAGCAGGGGCACCTAGTTGGCTCAGCATGTGACTCTTGATCTCGGGGTTGTAAGTTCGATCCCCACGTTAGGTGTAGAAATTACTTAAAAGTAAAATCTTAAAAAAAAAAAAAGTCAAAGTAGCAAGGAGAAGTAATGGAGTGCAGGGTTCAAACCAAAAGGCCCAGGTGTCCAGATTCTTCAGTTGCTGAGCTGACTGTAAGTGTCCTGTGATCCTCTCACAGCACTTTGTGAAGGATATTTCTTTATCTCAAGAGTAGGGAAATCCCTCAATCCATTCAAGTCACCCATTTCAGATTCTTGGTGCCCCTGTCCTTGCTGTCCTTCTCCCACCCCATATCTCCACCAGTCAAAATCCAACCCATACTTAACTGCCACTCCTTTCATGAATCCTTTCTTGATCTCTTTTTCCCACAGCACCTTCTCAATATAAAGTATCTTTTCTCTTATGAATGCTTGAAGAACATTTTTAACCCCTCTCAGGATGCATTATTCCTTGTATTATAATTATTTATCAATGTTTATCTTATCTTTCCTACTAGTCCTTGAGGGAAGAGATTCTTTTGCCAATTTTTGACTCCTTCTATAGTTCCTTGAATTGGTACAGAAAGTAACCTCCATCTTTCTAAGTTCAGCCTATATTCTCTCTAGTCAAGATGGGAGGTGGCTATGACCTACAGCTTCAGTGTCCACTCACTCACACTATTTCCTCCTCTTCCCTCTGGGAAGAAAATACAGCCAGCCACTCAAAACCAAGCCCTTTATTCAAGACAGAGATGGAATCCATTATTGTAGTGAAAGCGCAATCGGAGGGCACTGAGCAAGGGACAAAAGTCCAGTGTACCAGTCATGCATCACTGTAGAATAGTCCTCAAGTGTCCAATGGTGTCACTACAGGGCTCAGGACTCAGAGACAAATCAGCTTCAAGGGGCAAGAAAGAAGCAAACTGAGGTAGCCTTAGGGAAGAGACATTCCAGGAACATACATAGGGCAGAAGCAGCAATGACAGCAGGCAATCACAACTTCTCACAGTGCCACTGTTCCAGCTTCTCAGAGCAGAGTGGTTTATGGGCCAACCTAATAATGGAAAAGGAGACAGGACAAGTTGGCTGACTGGATCTTAGCTCGAACTTCCATCTAGCTTTACCCCCAGGATGGCCAAAGTGGAAGAGTGCAGATGAAAATTAGAGAAAAACATTCCTAGCCTGATGGTGAGGAACACTGAACCACCTAGTGGAGTAGGGTATACTTTTAAAATTTCAAGAAAATTGTAGGGTTGTAAAAGACATGCAAATGTTATCAAGGGCTTGTTTCAAGGTCTAGGACTAAACCAGCAGAAATAGATGTCCATGTCCAGGTGAAGGGAGCCCTAGGTCTCAGCCCTCTATTCCCTATGCTTATTAGGACTATTGCTAAATAAGAGTGGCATGAGGGAGGCTTGGAAAATTGGAAACCTGAGTCTGCTTGATGAGTTTTGTTTTGGAAACTACATTCTAGATTAAATGGGCAGGAGATAGAAAGAGAGGGCAGTGGTGCTGGAGTGAGAAAAACAAGGTGAAAGGAAAGTAGAAAATAGAAAATGGAATGGGAATTCACCAGTAGTCAATTCCTTCCTTATCCAGGATCTTCTTGGCACAGATCATGTCATCAGTAAGGTCATCATCCAAAAACTCTGGCAGGAGTTACAAGGATAGGAATGTGAGAAATAAGCATTACCCAGAAAGATAATGAGTTCCCTCTTCCCTGGATCTAGTAAGTCTGGTCCTTCTCTGAACTGGAGAGTTATGCCTGTTGCCTTCCTATATGAGAAAGCCAATACAGTAATGCCCCCCACCCCAGATAAGGACTTTTCACTTCTCTTGAGGGTCTTCAGAGGAATTATCAACTTCATCAACTCTGAAAATGTAAGGTATCAGACTTTAAGATTTCCAGACAACTAATATCATCTACTTCAGGGAACTTCCTTGGGCTCTGGTGAACATGAAAATTCTAACAGCCTTTTACTTAGTACTGTCAATTCAAACCCCACAGTTGAAGGCAGTGAAGCCAGAGGTGTGCGTGATACCAAAAATGAGATTATCCTAGGGGTAAGCTCTGGGAAAACAGAGGAACAGGGTAAAAGAGGCTACTCACTGTCACAGGAGATGTCACAGATGTTCCTTGACTGAAGGATCTGGTTGTCCCTGCACCAAAATTTATTGTTGATCTGGAAGAGTCCATATTCTGTGCTGCCATTGTTATTGACTATGGTTTGTGTATCATAACCACTGGTATGAAATATAGTACAGATCCCTGAGGGAAAGATGAGAAAGAGGTATCACAGAGGTGTCCAGGTACAGCGTTTATAGCATAAATGAGGACCTGTATCACCAGACATAGAAAAGCTCTCTAGCCAATCTCCAAATATGGCAAAGCACAAAGTATCTTGACAAGATGAAGAGCTCCAAAAAGGATCAGACAATAAGAGAAAGGGAAGTTACATGAATAAGTATAATAAAAGAGTAAACAGATAAGCACATAAGAGGATTATTAGATAATTGAATAAAAGTGGAGAGGAAAAGGAGAGTGGAAGAAAGAGGCAGGTGAAGAATTGAATGAAGCAAAGCATCAGGGAACTCACATTCAGACAAAGCAATGCCTCCAAAGCCATCCATGTCTTTCAGCACCTGGGACAGCTCACATTTTGTAAATTGCTTTGCCTGGATGGCAGGACACATGATGCCAACCAGGAGCAGAGAGACAAAGAACATCATTTTGGCTGCCCCCAAGATCCTGAAATGGGTGCACCACACAGTTTCACCTCCTTTTATTTGTGGAGAAAGCCTCAGGGGCCCTGGCGCCAAGCCCTACATCCAGGAAGAAGATGAAGAGAGACTGTTCATGCCAACACAGAAACACTGAGCCTGCCAGCTTCCTTCCGTACTTTTACCCCATTTTTCCTTCTCCTCCCCTAATCTCTAGTCCATACAGGTATTGTTTTCTGCCCAGAGTTTCAAGCATGATTCTGTTCCCATTTGGCTTTGTTTGTACTTTTGTTTCTTGTAGATTTGGTTCTAGGAAGCAGGATGTCCCCAGCCTACTTTGGGAACAAAGTATGCCTCAGGGGTAATATGAATAAGGCAATCAGAAAATAAAATAAGGGTCCATGACCAACACTCCCTTCCCCCCTAGAGATACAGAATATGGAAAAAGAGTGTATGTCATTACATGCCATAGTCCCAGATCAGAGTTGGCACTTGTCCAGTCAACCCAGGCATGGAACAAAGCCCAGGAAGAGTCTATGGTGGTTCATGGCTGGGGGCTCAGGATTAGGGATAGGCTATAGCAACATAGACTATAAGAATCAGATACAACTTGGATCCAGAGACTTTGTACTTCAGGAAAACAGAGAATTTGAAAAGTATGTATGGCAGTATATACTATCCTATCCTGTGAGCTATTATCAGGCTCTCCACCCCTAACCACCACAACCACTAAATAGACAGATACTACAGTGGTGTTAATTAAGACTTTATGTAAATCCAAAACTAACTTGTGGATTTGTTCATGGGTATAGAAACTTACAGACAGCCTCAGAGTGGGCCGCAGAAGTTTAAAAAGAGAGTAACCCAAGCCAGTGGGAAGATAGGACTTTGAACACTTTAAGATTGGTCTAGGATATATCTAGAGCCTATAAAACAAGATTCTGGATCTGATCTTTTCAAGATCAGTGCCCCTGAGAAAGTATAGAGTTAAGGGTACTGCTTCTGAATAATTACTCCACCCTGCTGTCATCAAGCTTCATGTCATGGTGCCAATAGCTGTTAGCCTCCTTCGTGGCAGGGCTCACTCCCTTTATTCCAATCTCTAAACCTGATTTCTTATATTGCAGTGGGTATCCAACTATTTAAGACTTCCAAACTGAAGGTATTCCAAACTGTTATATCCTACAACTCTTCAGAATCAAGACAAAGTCCTCTACATTTTTTAAGATTTTATTTATTTATTTATTTGAGAGAGAGAGAGAGAGAGTGCACACAAGTGGGGAGAGGGGCAGGGGGGCGGAGGGAAGGAGACTCCCCACTGGGCAGAGAGCCCAATGTGGGACTCAATCCCAGGACCCTGGGATCATGACCTGAGCTGAAGGCAGAAGCCACCCAGCACCCCGAACTCCTCCCAGTTTTATCCCATCTTATATATCATGGATAACCAGTACAGGAAGTAGCATGAGTGAAAAGAGTGTAGAGGATCGTGGTGCCAAGAGAGAGGAGCAGAAAGCCTGATAGCAAAGAGATACATGTTCAGAAACATAGCGAAAGGTTGCTACTGCATATTTCCTCCATTCCACCCAGAGGCATTGGAGGGGTGTATGAAGGACAGGAATAGGAATTCTATCACACTAAGCAAGTATGGTTGAGAATATGGCTGGGAGTAGAGGACGACCTTGAACCATATGAAAGAAAGACTGATAAAGAAAGCTAGTCTTGAGGACTAGTCTTTCCAATAGTGGAGTCTGGTGTAAAATGCCTCCTGCACTGGACTGTGGACTTAGTACCTGTGATAGAATAAAATGGTGGGCCAAGATATCAGGAATCACAGGGGCTTACTAGGCCTTCAGCCAAGTCAAGACTTAGGTCAACAGCCTGCTTGCCTATAATTTGGTTGTATCTCTGCCCTTCCTTGAAGCAATAAAAAGCAGTATCCAGATCTGCACAGCTAAGCACAGAAAATAAATGTGCTTCAGGCAAGAGGAACCATTATTTCCTTAGAAATGTTTGTAAAACAACATATCTGGGGGTCATCTGAAAAAGAATATGGAAGATGTCTACTGGGAACAATTACAAACATTCAGAGAAAGACGCAGATTCTTGGCGATAGACCAAAGAACAACAAACAATGACCACAGTACTGAAAGAGGAAGCATATGGAAAGACATCCAGCACA
>NC_048233.1:38931773-38939214 GCF_002007445.2 Ailuropoda melanoleuca
TGGGTGGCTCAGTCGTTAAGTGTCTGCCTTTGGCTCAGGGTGTGATCCCGGAGCTCTGGGATCCAGCCCCACGTTGGTCTCCTCCGCTGGGAGCCTGCTTCTTCCTCTACCACTCCCCCTGCCTGTGTTCCCTCTCTCACTGGCTGTATCTCTCTCTGTCAAATAAATTAAAAAAATTTTTTTTAAAAATCTCCCTTTCCAGACAGGTAGGGTGCTCTGTGTGAAGGCTGAAATCTGAATCAAGGCAGTGAGGAGGCATTTACAACACATTGATTTTTCAAAAATATGCTAGGAAGCTATGTTCATTCTCTCAGATGCTGTGGTAAAAATCAGGTTTCTCAAGCCAGTCCTATTTGGAGGACTTCTAGAGATGAAGGAATCAAAAGCATCTGCTTCAAAACACATTTGGCAGTTGCCCTCCAAAACTTCAGTTTGTGGATGAGTGGTAATTTATAGAGGGAGCCCAGGACTACCTTTTGGAGGAACACCCTCCACACCTTAGATCTACAATAATATTGATCATTACTTCTTCTGGTTAATACACTCACCTTGTTCTACTTCCTTCCATAATCCAGGTAAATTATCACTAGGTGGACAATGAGGCTAGATCTTGGACTTGACACACATATTTCAGGCAAATTCTTAATTGAATTAGAGAGTTATTTAAATCAAATACAATTTGGAAAGGGAGTGATTTCTATTGGTGCTTTTATTTTGGGATTGTGCAAAATCCTTGCAAAGTCCCTTAGCACTATGAATTCACATTCTGTATCCACACCAAAGGCCTACTCTCAATTTACATAGTATTATTTTGAATTGTTGTATTTGTATTACTATTTCTATAACTGTTCTTATGCTTAAAAGGACCAATTCATCTCTTTATTTAAATTCAATTAATTAACACATACTGTATTGTTAGTTTCAGAGATAGAGTTCAGTGATTCATTAGTCTTATATAATACCCAGTGCTCATTACATCACATGCCTTCCTTAATGTCCATCACCCAGTTACCTGATCCCTACACTCCCCTCACCTCCAGCAACCCTCAGTTTGTTTTCTGTGATTAAGAGTCTCTTATGGTTTGTCTCCCTCTCTGNCCTCGAAATAGATGCAGAAAAAGCACTTGACAAAGTACAGCATCCTTTCTTGATTAAAACTCTTCACAGTGTAGTGATAGAGGGAACGTACCTCAATAGTATAAAAGCCATATACGAAAAGCCCACAGTGAGTATCATTCTCAAAGGGGAAAAACTGAGAGCTTTTCCCCTAAGGTCAGGAACATGGCAGGGATGTCCACTATCACCACTGTTGTTCAACATAGTACTGGAAATCCTAGCCTCCGCAATCAGACAACAAAAAGAAATAAAAGAAATCAGCAAAGAAGAAGTCAAACTCTCACTCTTCACAGATGACATGATACTTTATATGGAGGACCCAAAAGACTCTACCCCCAAATTGCTAGAACTCATACAGGAATTCAACAAAGTGGCAGGATATAAAATTAATGCCCAGAAATCAGTTGCATTTCATACACTAACAATGAGACAGAAGAAAGAGAAATTAAGGAGTTGATCCCATTTACAATTGCACCAAAAACCATAAGATACTTAGGAATATACCTGACCAAAGAGGTAAAGGATCTGTACAGAAAGGATCTGTACTCAAAGTATATAGAACACTAATGAAAGAAACTGTGGAAGACACAAAGAAATGGAAAAATGTTCCATGTTCGTGAATTGGAAGAACAAATATTATTAAAGTGTCTATGTTACCTAGAGCGATCTACACATTCAACACAATTCCTATCAAATTACCATCAACTTTTCTCTCAGAACTGGAACAAATAATCCTAAAATTTGTATGGAACCAGAAAAGAGCCCAAATAGCCAAAGGAATGTTGAAAAAGAAAACCAAAGGTGGTGGCATCACAATTCGGGAATTCAAGCTCTATTACAAATCCATAATCATCAAGGCAGTATGGTACTGGCACAAAAACAGACACATAGATCAATGGAACAGAACAGAGTGCCCAGAAATGGACCCTCAATTCTATGGTCAACTCATCTTTGACAAAGCAGAAAAGAATATCCAATGGAAAAAAGATAGCCTCTTCAACAAATGGCCTTGGGAAAATTGGACAGCCACATGCAGAAGAATGAAACTGGACCATTTCATTATGCCATATACAAAAATAGACTCAAAATGGATGAAAGACCTAAATGTGACACAGGAGTCCATCAAAATCTTAGAGGAGAACACAGTAGTAACCTCTTCAACCTTGGCTGTAACAACTTCTTGCTAGACACGTCTCCAAAGGCAAGGGAAACAAAGGCAAAAATGAACTATTGGGATTTCATCAAGAAAAAAAGCTTTTGTACTGCAAAGGAAAATTCGACAAAACCAAAAGGCAACCAACAGAATGGGAGAAGATATTTGCAAATGACATATCAGATAAAGAATTAGTACCCCAAATCTATAAAGAACTTATCAAACTCAACACCCAAAGAACAAATAATCAAATTAAGAAATACGCAGAAGACATGAACAGGCATTTATCCAAAGAAGAAATACAAATGGCTAACAGACATACGAAAAAATGCTCCACATCACTTGGCATCAGGGAAATACAAATCAAAACCACATTGAGATACCACATCACACTGGTCAGAATGGCTAAAATTAATAAGTCAGGAAATGACAGATGTTGGTGAGGATGCAGAGAAAGGGGAACCCTCTTACATTGTTGGTGGGAAAGCAAGCTGGTGCAACCACTCTGGCAAACAGTATGGAGGTTCCTCAAAAAGTTGAAAATAGAGTTACCCTACGACCCAGCAATTGCACTACTAGGTATACAAAAGTAGTGATCCGAAGAGGCACTTGCACCCCAATGTTTTTAGCAGCAATGGCCACAGTAGCCAAACTATGAAAGAGCCCAGATGTCCATCAACAGATGAATGGCTGAAGAAGAAGTGGTATATTGGGTGATGGGTGGCTCAGTCAGTTAAGCGTCTGCCTTTGGCTCAGGTCATGATCTAAGGATCCTGGGATCAAGTCCCATATTGGGCTCCCTGCTCAGGAGGGACTCCCTGGGGGGTCTGCTTCTCCCTCTTCCCATCCCCCTTCCCTGCTTGTGCTCACTCTCTCTCTCTCTCACAAAAATAAATAAATAAATACATAAATTTAAAAAAATCTTAAAAAAGGAGTGATATATATATATATACATATATATATATATATATATGTATATATATATATATCACTCCTTTTTTAAGATTTTTTTAAATTTATGTATTTATTTATTTATTTGTGAGAGAGAGAGAGAGAGTGAGCACAAGCAGGGAAGGGGGATGGGAAGAGGGAGAAGCAGACCCCCCAGGGAGTCCCTCCTGAGCAGGGAGCCCAATATGGGACTTGATCCCAGGATCCTTAGATCATGACCTGAGCCAAAGGCTTAACTGACTGAGCCACCCATCACCCAATATACCACTTCTTCTTCAGCCATTCATCTGTTGATGGACATCTGGGCTCTTTCATAGTTTGGCTACTGTGGACATTGCTGCTAAAAACATTGGGGTGCAAGTGCCTCTTCGGATCACTACTTTTGTATACCTAGTAGTGCAATTGCTGGGTCGTAGGGTAACTCTATTTTCAACTTTTTGAGGAACCTCCATACTGTTTGCCAGAGTGGTTGCACCAGCTTGCTTTCCCACCAACAATGTAAGAGGGTTCCCCTTTCTCTGCATCCTCACCAACATCTGTCATTTCCTGACTTATTAATTTTAGCCATTCTGACCAGTGTGATGTGGTATCTCAATGTGGTTTTGATTTGTATTTCCCTGATGCCAAGTGATGTGGAGCATTTTTTCATATGTCTGTTAGCCATTTGTGTTTCTTCTTTGGATAAATGCCTGTTCATGTCTTCTGCGTATTTCTTAATTTGATTATTTGTTCTTTGGGTGTTGAGTTTGATAAGTTCTTTATAGATTTGGGGTACTAATTCTTTATCTGATATGTCATTTGCAAATATCTTCTCCCATTCTGTTGGTTGCCTTTTGGTTTTGTCGAATTTTCCTTTGCAGTACAAAAGCTTTTTTTCTTGATGAAATCCCAANTGATGTGGTATCTCAATGTGGTTTTGATTTGTATTTCCCTGATGCCAAGTGATGTGGAGCATTTTTTCATATGTCTGTTAGCCATTTGTGTTTCTTCTTTGGATAAATGCCTGTTCATGTCTTCTGCGTATTTCTTAATTTGATTATTTGTTCTTTGGGTGTTGAGTTTGATAAGTTCTTTATAGATTTGGGGTACTAATTCTTTATCTGATATGTCATTTGCAAATATCTTCTCCCATTCTGTTGGTTGCCTTTTGGTTTTGTCGAATTTTCCTTTGCAGTACAAAAGCTTTTTTTCTTGATGAAATCCCAATAGTTCATTTTTGCCTTTGTTTCCCTTGCCTTTGGAGACGTGTCTAGCAAGAAGTTGTTACAGCCAAGGTTGAAGAGGTTACTGCTGTGTTCTCCTCTAAGATTTTGATGGACTCCTGTGTCACATTTAGGTCTTTCATCCATTTTGAGTCTATTTTTGTATATGGCATAATGAAATGGTCCAGTTTCATTCTTCTGCATGTGGCTGTCCAATTTTCCCAAGGCCATTTGTTGAAGAGGCTATCTTTTTTCCATTGGATATTCTTTTCTGCTTTGTCAAAGATGAGTTGACCATAGAATTGAGGGTCCATTTCTGGGCACTCTGTTCTGTTCCATTGATCTATGTGTCTGTTTTTGTGCCAGTACCATACTGCCTTGATGATTATGGATTTGTAATAGAGCTTGAATTCCCGAATTGTGATGCCACCACCTTTGGTTTTCTTTTTCAACATTCCTTTGGCTATTTGGGCTCTTTTCTGGTTCCATACAAATTTTAGGATTANAATACTGCCTTGATGATTATGGATTTGTAATAGAGCTTGAATTCCCGAATTGTGATGCCACCAGCTTTGGTTTTCTTTTTCAACATTCCTTTGGCTATTTGGGCTCTTTTCTGGTTCCATACAAATTTTAGGATTATTTGTTCCAGTTCTGAGAGAAAAGTTGATGGTAATTTGATAGGAATTGTGTTGAATGTGTAGATCGCTCTAGGTAACATAGACACTTTAATAATATTTGTTCTTCCAATTCACGAACATGGAACATTTTTCCATTTCTTTGTGTCTTCCACAGTTTCTTTCATTAGTGTTCTATATACTTTGAGTACAGATCCTTTCTGTACAGATCCTTTACCTCTTTGGTCAGGTATATTCCTAAGTATCTTATGGTTTTTGGTGCAATTGTAAATGGGATCAACTCCTTAATTTCTCTTTCTTCTGTCTCATTGTTAGTGTATGAAATGCAACTGATTTCTGGGCATTAATTTTATATCCTGCCACTTTGTTGAATTCCTGTATGAGTTCTAGCAATTTGGGGGTAGAGTCTTTTGGGTCCTCCATATAAAGTATCATGTCATCTGTGAAGAGTGAGAGTTTGACTTCTTCTTTGCTGATTTCTTTTATTTCTTTTTGTTGTCTGATTGCGGAGGCTAGGATTTCCAGTACTATGTTGAACAACAGTGGTGATAGTGGACATCCCTGCCATGTTCCTGACCTTAGGGGAAAAGCTCTCAGTTTTTCCCCTTTGAGAATGATACTCACTGTGGGCTTTTCGTATATGGCTTTTATACTATTGAGGTACGTTCCCTCTATCACTACACTGTGAAGAGTTTTAATCAAGAAAGGATGCTGTACTTTGTCAAGTGCTTTTTCTGCATCTATTTCGAGGATCATATAGTTCTTGTCCTTTCTTTTATTTATATAGTGTATTACATTGATTGATTTGCAGATGTTGAACCACCCTTGTAGCCCAGGAATAAATCCCACTTGCAAATGGTGAATAATCCTTTTAATGTACTGTTGGATCCTGTTAGCTAGTATCTTGGTGAGAATTTTGGCATCCACGTTCATCAGGGATATTGGTCTGTAATTCTCCTTCTTGGTGGGGTCTTTGTCTGGTTTTGGGATCAAGGTAATGATGGCCTCATAGAAAGAGTTTGGAAGTTTTCCTTCCATTTCTATTTTTTGAAACAGCTTCAGAAGAACAGGTGCTAATTCTTCCTTAAATATCTGGTATAATTCCCCAAGGAAGCCATGTATCCCCAGACCCAGACTCTTGTTTGTTGGGAGATTTTTTATTNTTAATTCTTCCTTAAATCTGGTATAATTCCCCAAGGAAGCCATGTATCCCCAGACCCAGACTCTTGTTTGTTGGGAGATTTTTTATTACTGCTTCAATTTCCTTGCTGGTTATGGGTCTGTTCAGGCTTTCTATTTCTTCCTGTTTCAGTTTTGGTAGTTTATTCATCTCTAGGAATGCATCCATTTCTTCCAGATTGCCTAATTTGTTGGCATACAATTGCTCATCATATATTCTTATAATTGCATTTCTTCAGTGTTGATTGTGATGTCTCCTCTTTCATTCATGATTTTATTTATTTGGGTCCTTTCTCTTTTCTTTGTGATAAGTCTGGCCAGGGTTTTATCAATCTTAATAATTCTTTCAAGGAACCAGCTCCTAGTTTGGTTGATCTGTTCTACTGGTCTCTTGGTTTCTATTTCATTGATTTCTGCTCTAATCTTTATTAATTCTCTTCTGATGATGGGTTTAGGCTTTATTCGCTATTCTTTCTCCAGCTCCTTTAAGTGTAAGTTTACCTTGTATATTTGAGATCTTCCTTGTTTCTTGAGAAAGGCTTGTATTGCTATATACTTCCCTCTTAGGACCACCTTTGCTGCATCCCAAAGGTTTTGAACAGTTGTGTTTTCATCTTCACTTGTTTCTATGAATTTTTAAATTCTTCTTTAATTTCTTGGTTGACGCATTTATTCTTTAGTAAGATGATCTTTAGCCTCCATGTATTAGAGTTCTTTCCAAATTTCCTCTTGTGATTAAGTTCCAGTTTCAAAGCATTGTGATCTGAAAATAGGCAGGGAATGATCTCAATCTTTTGGGACCCATTGAGACCTGATTTGTGACCCAGTATGTGATCTATTCTGGAGAATGTTTCATGTGCACCAAGTAGAATGTGTATTCTGTTGCTTTAGCATGGAATGCTCTGAATATATCTGTGAAGTCCTATGTGTGACTCAAAGCCCTTGTTTCCTTATCGATCTTCTTCTTAGATAATCTGTCCATTGCTGTGAGGGGGGTATTAAAATTCCCTACTATTATTGTATTATTATCAATGTGTTTCTTTAATTTTGTTATGAACTGGCTTATATAATTGGCTGCTCCCATGTTAGGGGCATAAATATTTACAATTGTTAGATCTTCTTGTTGGGTAGACCCTTTAATTATGATATAGTGTCCTTCCTCATCTCTTATTACAGTCTTTCATTTAAAATCTAATTTGTCT
>NC_048233.1:38939356-39045254 GCF_002007445.2 Ailuropoda melanoleuca
AAAATCTAATTTGTCTGATATACAGATTGCTACCCCAGCTTTCTTTTGATGTCCATTAGCATGATAAATGGTTTTCCACCCTCTCACTTTCAATCTGAAGGTGCCTTTGGGTTTAAAATGAGTCTCTTGCAGACAGCATATCAATGGGTGTTGCTTTTGTATCCAATCTGATACCCTGTGTCTTTTGATTGAGGCATTTAGCCCATTTACATTCAGAGTAACTATTAAAAGATATGAATTTAGTGCCATTGTATTACCTGTAAAGTCACTCTTTCTGTATATTATCTCTGTTCTTTTCTGGTCTGTGTTACTTTTGGGCTCTCTCTTTGCTTAAAGGATCCCCTTTAATATTTCTTGCAGGGCTGGTTTAGTGATCACAAATTCTTTTAGTTTCTGTTTGTCCTGGAAGCTTTTTATTGCTCCTCTATTTTGAATGACAGCCTTGATGGGACAAAGTATTCTTGGCTGCATATTTTTCTCATTTAGCACCCTGAATATATCATGCCAGCCTTTCTAGCCTGCCAGGTTTCTCTGGATAGGTCTGCTGCCAGTCTAATGTTTCTACCCTCGTAGGTTACAGACCTCTTGTCTGGAGCCGCTTTCAGGATTTTCTCTTTGTTGCTGAGATTTGCAAGCTTCACTATCATGTGTTGACCTATTTTTATTGATTTGGGGGGGGTCCTTGTGTCTCCTGAAAAATGTCTGTTTCCTTCCCCAGATTAAGGAAGTTCTCAGCTATAATTTGCTCCAATATACCTTCTGTCCCTCTCTCTCTTTACTCTTGTTCTGGGATCTCAATTATTCTAATATTGTTTTGCTTTATGGTATCACTTATGTCTCAAATTCTCCCCTCGTGATCCAATAGTTGTTTGTCTCTCTATTTCTAAGCTTCTTTATTCTCCATCATTTGATCTTCTATATCACTAATTCTCTCTTCTGCCTCATTTATCCTAGCAGTTGGAGCTTCCATTTTTTATTACATCTCATTATTAGCCTTTTTGATTTTGACTTGATTAGATTTTAGTTCTTTTATTTCTCCCAAAAGGGATTCTCTAGTGTCTTCTATGCTTTTTTCAAATCCAGCTAGTATCTCTATAATTGTTATTCCGAAGTCTAGTTCCAACATCTTACTTATGTCCATACTGATTAGGTCCCTGGTAGTCAGTACTTACTCTTGTTCTCTTTTTTGAGGTGAATTTTTCCATCTTGTCATTCTTGCAGAAAGTAGTCACTTTTCTATTTGTAGAATTGCAGCAAACCTTTTCTTACATCTCTGGTTGAGTTCACAGGTGTTCAGAATGATTCGATAGCTGTCTAGCTGAACTCCTGGGACCAGACAAAACTAAGGTCTCCTACTCCTCCACCATCTTGGAAAGTCCTGACCAACAATTCATTTTTGTGAACTGAGAAAAGTATTGACAAAAAATGCAAATATACAAATGTAAATCATAACTCACAAATTATTTTAAAATCTACTCACTAAAGTGAATTTTACTTTTTTAATCAACTATTAGCTAAAACAAATTCATATGCTTGTAATTACCAAGAATGTAATGAAATTTCTATGCAGATCTTAACCAATTTTTCATTTTTTAAAATATTTTATTTATTTATTGAGAGAAGGAGAGAGTGCACAAGTGGGAGGGGCAGAGGGGAGGGAGACAGAAAAGGAGAGAAGCAGACTTTCTACTGAGCACGGAGCCCAATGCAGGGCTTGATCTCAAGACCCTGAGATCATGACCTGAGCTGAAATCAAGAGTTGGGCGCTTAACCAACTGAGCCACTCAGGTGCCCTTATTTTTAATTTATAAAATGTCTATTTTTAAACAAACACAGGGGTCCTGGCTGGTTCAGTCAGAACACGTGACTCTTCATCTCAGGGTCATGAGTTTGAGCCCCACATTGGTTATAGAGATGACTTAAATAAAAACTTAAAAATAGAAAAATAACCACATATTTATATAATTTTACCTCAACACCTCCAGTTAAATATTACATCCTGTTTTTTGTTAATGTGGTACTTTTTTTCCTTTCCTTTTTGGATTGGTTTCCCTCTCCCTCTCCTCATTTCTTTCCTGCCACACATTGTCCCATAACTCATATTAACAGTCCTACCATATATCTGTTTAAATTTTTTAAATTTTTTTAAAGATTTTATTTATTCATTTGAGAGAGAGAGAGATACAGAGAGCACAAATGGGGGAGAGGCAGAGTGAGGAGGAAAAGCAGACACACTGTTGAGCTGGAAGCCTGACATGGGGCTTGATCCTGACACCTGGAGATTGAGACCTGAGCCAAAAGCAGACACTTAACCGTCTGAGCCACCCAGGTGCCCCTCCATTCAAATTTTTATAAATTATCACATGTATATACATACAAACTGTTTATTCATTTGAAAATTTTTACTCCATCTGAAATTCTGAATTTCCTCTTCTGTTCAACTTGTCATATTTGTCTATTTTAACACAAATACCTTATTGATTTGATTGCAGTGGCTTCTGTACATGTTTTGATATCTGATATGACAAATCTTCCTTGCTAGTCTCTTTTTTAGAAAATTAACCAAACTTTTTGTTTTCAAAGAAATTTTTAACTTAAAAGTTGTAAAAATATTATAATCAACTCACATATACCCTTCTTGTAGATTCACCCACTGTCAANTTTGTCTTTTTTTGACTTATTTCATTTAGCATAATGCCCTCAAGATCCATCCATGTTGTTGCAAATGGCAGGATTTCTTTCTCTTTTAGGCTGAATAATATTCCATTATTCTATTATATAGACAGATAGATATTTAGATAGACAGATGATAGATAGATAGATAGATGATAGATAGATTAAATATATATATCATATATATAGATAAAGATATATCACATTTTCTTTATCCAACCATCCATCCACTGATGTATGCTTAGGTTGTTTCCATATCTTGGCTATTGTAAATAATGCTGCAACAAACACAGAGATGCAGATATCTCTTCAAGATAATGATTTCAATTCCTTCAGATATATAGCCAGCAGTGAGATCCTGGATCATATGATAGTTCCATTTTTAATTTTTTAAGATTTTATTTATTCGTTTGAGAGAGACAGACAGCGAGTGAGCATGAGTTTGGGGGAGGGACAAGCAGACACCCCACCGAGCAGGGATCATGACTCCAGGATCCTGACCTAAGCGGAAGGCAGACACTTAACCGGCTGAGCCACCCAGGCGCCCCCTTCTTCCGTTTCTTACCTCTCCCACTTGTGGCTTTTACTTTCCCTTCCATTATCCCTCTGCTTCCTCTGTCTTGTCATTTCACTGTTCTCTGTCCCCCTTCCTCCCCCTTCCCACCTTTTCCTCTTTTCTACTTTCTTTTCTGACTCTCTCCCCTTGCTGGCTGTCTCTTTCTTTGTCGAATAAATAAATAAAATCTTTAAAAAATAAAATAAAATATAGTAACAGAATTAAACTAAAAACCAGTAACTGAAAGATATATGGAAAACTCCCCAAACCTTGTGAAATTAAAGAACACATTTCTAAATAATCAACTGGTCAAAGTGGAAATGTTAAGGGAAATTAAGAAATATTTTGAACTGAATAAAAATTAAAATATAACATGGTTAAATTTGTGGGATGCAGCTAGAGCAGTGCTTAGAAGAAAATTAATGGCATTAAATATTTCTATTAGAAAGGAATAAAAGTATCAAATCAATAATCTAAGTTTCCTTTGGTACCTTAGCCTTTTAAAAAGAATGTTGGAAATACCCATCCAGTCTTACATGGCAGTGTTGTGAAGAATAAAAACCAAGCACTAAAAAAAATAAATAAATAAATAAACAAGCACTAATATGTAATTTCCTCATTCATGTCAGCCTTTACTCTGATGCCCAGGGAAAGGGGGCAGAGCCCAAATAAGAGAAGAAGCCTGGAAATTCCTGGCCAGGGCCATTAGAGAAGTCAGTCAGGACCTATCAAGTTGGAAATAGTGGAAATCAGCACCTTCAGCTGAGGAATAACTCCCAAAAATAAAATTCTAGAAGAAGGTAAGATAAAAGTCCCACTTTCCAACTCTATTAAAGAAGAAACTAACCTCTGAGGGTAGATGGAGTGTACAGTGAATGTTTTTATTACAAAGAACCAAACTGTGCTGAATGTATGTCAGAATCAGAATGGCAGAAGAGATACCAGGCCAGTCTGAAAACAAGAGCAACCTCCAGGGTATGTGACAGGCATTGGGAAATCTGCACCAGGACGTCAAAATTGGGTGAGAAGTAGATGGACAAGGAGATATCAAAACCCAAATAATATTTCAAAAGATGAGCAGAATGTATTAACAGGTTGGTATTCAGGCAGTTGGAAACAGGGCAGACATGTAAAGGTCAGGAATCCTGTGGCATTCACCCTTCAACAAGGCTGGATTAGGGAGCCTGTGAAACAGTAACATGGATTTCTATTCTTACAGAAGCTCTTACCACTTCTGAGTTGACAACAGTGGCAAGTCAACCTTTTCTCTACTCAGGATGACTTTAACATAGATTTTTAAATACCTTTGTTGAAGGAAAATTTANCTCTTACCACTTCTGAGTTGACAACAGTGGGATATCTGACAAGTCAACCTTTTCTCTACTCAGGATGACTTTAACATAGATTTTTAAATACCTTTGTTGAAGGAAAATTTACACATAATTAAATGCACGTATTTTAAGTGTACAGTTTGCTAAGTTTTGTGGGTTTTTTTTAAGATTTTTATTTTATTTATGTGACAGAGAGACAGCCAGTGAGAGAGGGAACACAGCAGGGGGAGTGGGAGAGGAAGAAGCAGGACTCCCAGTGGAGGAGCCTGATGTGGGACTCGATGCGAGAACGCCAGGATCACGCCCCGAGCCGAAGGCAGACGCTTAACGACTGCGCTACCCAGGCGCCCGTAGATAAATATATATACTTCACAATCACGATTCAGAACATTTCCATCACTACAAAAAGTTTCCTCATATCCCTGAGCAGTCAGTGCCTCCCCCCTGACACCAGGTAAGCTTTGATCCTATTTCTGTAACTATAAACAAGTTTTGCCTGTTCTAGAAATTCACGTTAATGGAATCATGTTCTGTGCCTGACTTCCTTCACCTGGTATAGTATCTTTTATATTCATCAATGCTACTGTGTGGAAATATGATTCATTCCTTTTTATTACTTAATAGTTTTCCATTGTATGAATATACCGCGAGATATTTGTTTATTTATTTATTTACTTGCTGGTAGACATTTGAGTTATTACTCAAAATCTGCTTGTGTCTGTCTGCAACAGCCAGCCTCTTGCGGGGTATAAAAAGTTGTGGTACTGGAGTTCCACCTAGTGTCTGTCTATGGTACTGCAAACTCTGGTGCCTGATCAAGCCACGTTGATTGATTGCCTTTGTTTCCAATGGCCCCCAACCTGACATCCTACTCCTTTCAGTGCCTGGATTAAGGCAAGATAGAAACCAGCCCCTTAGCAGCACCCAAAAATATCAGCACATCAGATATACATTCCACTCCTTTGCTTCCCAAGGAAGGAGTCAGGAATTGAGGGTTTCCTCCCAATCAGACCAGCCATGCCATGCCTTGCTGAGAAGGGTTCTAGTGAGTGAATGCCAAGAATTTTCCTGCTGGGGCGTCAGTGGTGTTGGCTGGGATACAAGAGTCTCTGTTATCTATTCTCTCTCTCCTGACTTCCCACCTTTTTTTTTTTTTAACAGAGAATTACCTTCGTCACTCAAACCAAAAATATATTATTTCTTGTTGACCCAGGTTTGGGGTCTGCTGGTCTCAAAAGATTGGACATTAACAGTTTGTGCCTACTTTCAGGAATACACTGGAATAATACAAGCTTTCAAATTTCAAATTTCACAAAACCACAAATGCTGATTCCTACAAACATCCACCATTCTTCCTCAAATATAAGAAATGGGTTAGTAGAAAATGCATTTCTTCATAACCATTTGGAAAGCAGGTTGGTGTCATTGTATCCAGACTCAAGGCAGCTCTGTCTCCAGCTAGAATGGAAGCTGCAAGCTGGAGTCACCAGCAGGAGAGTTGAAGCAGAAGGATATGTTTTGTGTGGTTTTTTAAAAGATTTTATGTATTTACTGGACAGAAAGAGAGAGCGCACACAAGCAGGGGAACACCAGACAGAGGGAGAGGGAGAAGCAGGCTCCCCACTGAGCATGGAGCGCCTACACAGGACTTGATCCCAGGACCCTGGGATCATAACCTGAGCTGAAGGCAGACACCCAACTGACTGAACCACCCAGGCTCTCCGAAGCACGTTATTTTACATACTCACTGGACATCAAGTAGCAGGGTTTCCCATTCCACTGGGTCTGCCATGTTCTAATGAAGTAAAGCACTAGGCTTTCCCTGTTTATGTTGTTTCAGACTTGTCATTTTGTGGAGTGGCAAAAGAAGGCAGCCATCTAACAGCTGAAGCAGAAGAGAAATGGAACTCCCAAAATGTTACCGGAAGATGCCCATCCAGGCATCTCTTACCTGATTTCCGAATTTCTCACAAAGGCAATTGATTCATATATTGTCATTAAATCCTTGTCTCCATGGCAGAAGGAGGGTCTGGGTTTCCTATTCTGCAATATTATTGGTACCTTTTATTTCCTCATTTTTCTCTGCCTAGTGGTCACATTTCCCTGCTTCTTTGCATTTCTATGAATTGTTCTACTGGATGCTGGGTATTATGGATGTTCTGTTGTCGACTGTCTCAATTTTCTTGTCTTTCTTTAAAGAGTTTTGGCTTGGGGAGCACCTGGGCGGCCCAGTCAGTTAGGCGTCTCTTAATTTTGGCTCAGGTCATGATCTCAGGGCCATGGGATCGAGCCCCGCCCTGGGCTTCACATTCAGGACAGCGTCTGCTTGAGAGCCTCTCTCTCTGCCCCCCCAACTCATGCACGCACGCTCTCTCTCTCCCCAACTCTCTAAAACAAATAAATAAATCTCTTTAAAAAAGAGTTTTGGCTTAGTATTAGTAGGTTCAAAAACAAACAAACAAAAAGCAGAAATAGACTCATAAATACAGAAAACAAACGGTGGGGGGGAATGGACAAAGTGGGTGAAGGGGGGAGAGATGCAGGTTTCCAGTTACAGAATGAATAAATCACAGGATAAAAGGTACAGCATAGGGAATATAGTCAATGGTATTATAATAGTGTTGCATGGTGACAGATGGCAGCTACGTTTGTGGTGAGCTTGGCATAATGTATAGACTTGTTGAATCACTATGGGTTTTTTGTTGTTGTTTTTAAGTTTTTATTTATTTAAGTAATCTCTACACCCAATGTGGGGCTTGAACTCACAATCCCGAGATCAAGAGTCAGATGTTCTGCCGACTGAGCCAGCCAGGTGCCCCTTGAATCACTATGTTATACACCTGAAACTAATGTAACAGTGTGTGTCAACTATATTTCAATTCTGGAAAAGAAAGAAACTTAAGCGGCAGTTTAATCTTTTCAAACCCTGTTTTTAAACTTTGTTACAGCAGGTCTAGATTGGCTTTTATTCTTGAGCTAGTTCGATCCTATTCCTAAAAGGTGGCCTTTCTGACATAGCTAAGGAATGCTCCAAGTTTTCAGGGAGATTCCTCGTCTGGCTGATCAGAACTGAAATGTCTGCGCCCTGTACGAATTCCAGTAGTTACTCAAGGTACGGGTCCTAGCGATAGTCAGCTAAAGTCTGGTAGAGATCCTTTTACAGGTTTCTAGAATTCTTTCTCTGCACACGTCCCTCCTCTTCTACCCCACAATTCAATCTCTGCCTCCTCAAACTCTAATTTTTGTCTCTTCAACTCAGCAGCACAATCACGGTCTGCCTTCCTGGATCTCAGATCTCAAAAGTGTGTGAAGGCAGAAAGCTAAGGTAATGGTAAGGCTCACTTCAACTGTTTGCCTTCTATCAGGGATTATAGTTATGTGCTGTATGTTTTCCAATAGCTGAAAACAGGTATTTCATATGTTTTCTTCATTATGTAACTGTTTGCATGAGGAGAGCTAGGCTGGTACCAGTCACTCCATAGGTGGAAGTTGAAGACCCTTACCCACCTTTTTAACTTTCTAAACTCTTTGCTACCCCTTAAAATCTAGTTCTCATTCCCCTCACTCCATTAACTTCCCTTACTCCTTTCTCTGCAACTTCAATAAACTCCATACCCTTTTGTGGAGGTTATCACATCCCTATTGCACCACAGTTCCCTGCAGGAGGGAAGATCCTCTTCTTGACCACCCAGCAATGCTGAACACATTACGGAGTTCAAAATATGTATTTGTGGAATAAATGAGATACCCCAAAAATATTGTCTTCTCATCAGTGGAAACACGTAAGAGGAGGATAAATGACCTTCCTGCTTACTGAAATGTTGGAATATATGTGGTCCGGGGTCCCTCCCAACTCAAAATTTCAATGAAAAAATGGTTAGGCAAAATTGTGCCATATCTATACAACGAATATTACATGCATTTTTAAATTTAATTAATTAATTTATTTATTTTAGAGAGAGTGTGCGAGCGGGAGGCAGGGGCAGAGGGAGAGAAGGAGAATCCTAAGCAAAGTTTCAGGCACAGTGTGGAGCCCAACGCAGGGATCCATTTCACAATCCTGAGATTATAACCTGAGCTGAAATCAAGAGTCAGACGCTTAACCAACTGAGCCACCCAGGTGACCCTACGTGAATATTTTAAATTTCAGGATATATTCAATGCTAACAGTGAAGTGTTAGGTGAAATATTAGGATTAAAGTTATATATGTGATCATAGTTACAACTATGTAAAAAACGCATAAAACTAGAAGGAAAAACGCATAAAAACTCGAAGGAAATATATTTTTAAATAATGGAGTTAATGTGTGTGTGCTCTTCTCATGTTTTTAATGCCATGATCCAACTGTCTTGAAAGACAACTGGCCTGGCTATCTACTTACCTTCAGGAAGTATGACACAGGATGAATCAGTTATTCCAAAGCCAAACTTTATTAAATATCCTCCATCTATGGGATTAACTAACTGCCTTATTGAGAATACTAGTTCATGTAGTTTTGTGCAACAAGTTTATCCTGTAGCGTTCACCAGGAAGTCTCACTGCTCACAGTGACATATTTTAGGAGTGCTTTGTTGAGACTTTGTTAATGACTGAGGCCATTTTTGATAACATTCACTTTATATTTTTTCCAGGATGAAATTTGGGCAATCAACAGGAACAAATTAGGTGTTTGGTTTTTTGGTTTTGTTTTTTTTAAGTATGTCTGCACATCTGTGTGTCTGTTCCACAATACTTCTAATCAGGAGATAGCAAGCATTTGAAGATAGTTTTTAAGGACTAGCTCAATCATATTTCCAGGCCAGCCCATCACAGTTTTCTTCTTTTTCTTATATTCACCCATCTCTTCAGTTATTGAAAGGCATGAAATGTACTATGAAATGTCAATATGAATTCTGCCACTTACTAACTGTATGACCCTGCACAACATATGTGACCTCTCTGTGTTGTGGTTGCCTGATGTGTGTAAACTGTAGATAATGATAATAATTACCTCCCATGGTTCTTATGAGGCTTCAGTGAGACAATTTTGTAAGACTCTGATCAGAGTGCCTTGCACATACAGACTATTCAATAAATGGTCTCTTTTGGTATAGTTATTTTGCTATCTGGTTTTACCACACCCTCCTCCCTATATCTTCTCCATTCATAATTGACGTTTATATCAGTGAGTTGGGATGAAAGACACAAAAATCTTGTTCTAGGGGAACCTGGCTGGCTCAGTTGGTGGAGCCAACTCAGGGTCATGAGTTCAAGCCCCACGTTGGGTATAAAGATTACTTCAATAAATAAACTTAAAAAAAAAAAAAAAGAATCTTGTCCTATGAAGGTGAATTTTTCCCTAGGCAGGATTTCTGCATTCCAGAGAACTGGCTCTGGGTGAAAGGGCTGTTTGATCAGGCAATATGAACTCATCATCAAGACATGGGTAACTGAAAGTAGTAAATAGATAATTCTACTAACCAATTTTTGTTTTGTTCATTGCTGTATACCTGGAGTCTAGAACAGTGCCTGACAGGTTATAAATATTTGGTAATTATTTCTTGAATTAATTAATGTTAAGACACATTTTTATACAAAATCTTAATCTAATACCTAAAAAACAGCTTATAGATCCTTTATTGCCACTTTAAACTCACAGATAACACTTCGGAAAAAGAGCTGAAATTAAAAAAAATTTTAAGTACATGTTGGATATTTTTATTACAATTACCACAAATTCTAAGTCAATCAACACAAGGTTTATGTCTAGGTAGAAAGGCTCTTATTCTTCTCTTTCTCACCTGACATATCCCTCAGGCTCTTTACACAACCCAAGACCTGGGCAGACATATTTTATTCTCAACTACTCCCTCAAAGAGAATAGACTAATTCCTTGCAGGTCACCTTTTCCTCATCCAAGTTTTTCCACTCTGCCTGTCAGGTAAGACACTTGTCCAGTTTCTTCCAGGAAGGGCCCTCCTAGACTGTTCCTGGGAAGACCTAGCAACTGCCATGACCCTGTGCTGTCCTCTTCCTGGCCTCATGTGGAAGGAATTTGGTGCTGTATTTCTGCAACAGGGTTCCTTCTTCACATTTGTCATTCAGCTGCATTTAGTATCTGCCACCACTATCTTGATGGTGCCTGATCTGGTTTTATATTAATCCATGATGTTAAATTATCAAACTAACAGAACAAATTATCTACAGAATTATATAGTAGTTTCCTTCTGCTTCCTCCCTGCTAAGAGGTTAAAGCAGGACCCTATGTCCTAAATCATGCCACAATAGAAAGACTGCTAATCTAGTCATTAGAAGTCAAACTCTAGATAATCCATCCCAATGTTGCAAGAACAAATCACATTTCAACTTGGGGTTCATTCTGTGCATCAGATACTCACCAAATAAGTTAATATTTGCTTTGTGAATTATAAAATATTAGATAAATGTTGTTAGTAATTGTGGCTATTCTTATGTCTTTCCAGTCTTTCCCTATCTCATAAGAAAGAGGTCATTAGATTTGAGTGAAACACCTGGATGTGGTCCCTGGTGGACCAGAACATTCCCCTGGAACCAAAACATAGATGCAGCTGCTCCAGGTGGCTCCAAGCTACATCTCCTCCCCAAGGAGGCTCTTCTTCAACCCCCACAAGGGAAAGACGCTGCCCTGTTTTAAGAAAAGGCAGTGGTGTCCATAGAAGCACATATAGGATAAGGACAATAGTCTTCTGTGAGCACCCTGGAGTAGGGAGAAGCCAACAACATGGAGCCTCCATAAGAGAAAAACAGAAAATCCACAGAGCTGTCAGCTGGCAGAAGAATTTAGTCTGGAGGTAAGACAACCAGGAGAGAAGGAGTTGACTCAAAGCCCACAACAGATCAGGCTCCCTTTCCACTGCATCTGAGTATGTATCTAGGGTTCATCTGGCTCAACACTACTTTCTACCAACAGAAAAAACCACCTCTCACCCAGCCTAAACAAATTTGGGAGAGAGCTTGCCATATTTTTTAAATGTCTTGTGTTTGTTCCAGTAGGTTTCAAAGAATGGGACCTATTATTTGCCAACTTCTGGGGCCTCTAGGAAGAAAGCTCATTTCCTCCCCTCCGACCCTGTCCAATGAGCCTTATTTTATTTTAATACCCCAAAATCATGCTATAAATAACAATAGTCAGCCCCAGAAGAATCACTTCTTTGAAACCAGCACAGGTAGGTAGGTATGGGTTTTCCACCACCACCACCACCCTTTGGTTCATGTTCTGCCCTCTGAGCACCTATGAGCTAACTCTTCATAAGTCACTCTTCATAAGAATCCTTCCGGGGGCAGGGGGAAGGGGAAGGGAGGAAGGAATTGGATGGAGATGGTCAAAATGTATAAACTTCCAGCTACAAAATAAACAGGTCCTCGGGGGACAGGAAGAATCCTTCCAATACTTGAAAATAGCTATTATAGTCTCCCATTATTTTGTCATTTCCAGAGTAAACATGTCCACATTCTTCATATGTTCCTCATACTTCACAGTTCCAAAGTCTTAACTCACAATAGTCAACAAAAATCTCAAATCACGTTCACATAAATGGCTACTTTTCAACTGATTGTTAAAGCCTACAAGCAGATTTTACATGCATCCCTGTTACATTTCATCTTGTTTTTAGTCCCTAGCATTCCAAACCCAAGATTATTTTGGATTATAACTCTATCACTTATAATATTGGTTTCCCCTCTTTGTTTCATGTCATCTGAAGTTTGATGAGCCATGCATATTTGTTCTTTATCAAACTACCAAAACAGGTGAAGAAGACAAAAAGACAAAGCCTTCTCCTTTTCACTAGATGTGTTTCTCCAGATTTTCAGTCATTAATGAATAATTTTGGTCGATAGTATCCAAACTAAAAGCGTTATCTTTAAGCTCAAAGTCATCATCTTTTCTATGAAACTTTACCAAAATTATGTCCTTTTTCTACTCCTTTCTCCTGATCTACTAAATTATTGATACTACCAATAAGGGTCATTATGTGAGGTTTGACATTATAATTAGCATTACATAGCTCCTGGTGATGTCTCCTTATGAGACTTCCACGTGTTCTTAAAGCATCTATTTAAGAATTTTACCAGGGACCAAGGTCAAATTTACTGGTTAACAAGGGAAACTGTAACTTTTTTATCATAAGCACTGACTGACTCAGAGACTTGAGAAGGCTTAAGAAGTTTGGGTCAGTTGACTGGTTGGTTGGTTGGTTGGTTTGGTTAGTTTTACTAGCCTCTTCCCTTGCTCCATCTTTCTGCTAAACCTGGGGTCTATTCCATTCCCAATTCAAGTCTCTCCCTGACTCTTTAAGAAGTCACTAGTAAGGGTTCCTGTGGCTCAGTTGGTTAAGCGTCCAACTCTTGATTTCAGCTCGGGTAGTGAGATCAAGCCCTGAGTTGGGCTCTGCGTAGAGTAGGAAGTCTGCTTAAGATTCTCTCTCTCCCTTTCCCAGTGTCCCTCCCCCTGCTCTCTCTCTCTCTCCCTCTAAAAAAAAAAAAGTCACTAGTATACAAAAAGATAAAATATATATCAAATACATATGAAAGTATTCTGTTCCCTCTATGTTTGTATCCCCCATGTGACCAAATGTGTGTCTGCATGATGGAAGCCCAAAACCAGAGGGAAAGATATGACAAGGGAAGGAACACAAAAGCCCTGTGCTCTTGCTACCATTTGCTAATGTGGAATGCCATCTTTCTTAACTTCAAAAATGAGAAAACTCTCTATTGTGTTGGACTTTCTGGCTTTTTCCTCCTACCATTTACATATACACACACAGTTACTTGACTTCCATCTCCAACCTTAACCATGGTTCTAACTCAAACTGAGTGACAAAATTCCAATATTCCCTCAGTTAGGGGAGGACCCAGAGATTCCTTCTCCATTTTAGCAATCACTTAAGTGCCTCTTTCCCTCGCCCAAGCATTGATTGTCAGATGCTGCAAATTTTCTGTGGCAATTTACCATTGGAAAATTACTGTAACTAATTCACCTATTTATTCATTCATTCCACAGGTATTTTTCAAGGTCTTCCCATGTGTTTGGTGTTAGTGTAGTTGTGTGATGATTAAGAGAAGGAATCCTGTAACAGGGTAGAAATGTCTAAATAATTCACATTAGGTGAGATAAAATGACCATGTGACCTCCATAGAGAATATAGAGCAGGAGAACCAAGGGAAAAAAAGTATTCTCAGCTTCCAACAAACTGATTGACTGAGCATAGTTTGAAAATGGCTCTACCAATGGTCACCAGGCCACTTGTCCAAGGAAAAGGAATGGATTCCCAGGGAAATGGGATCTGAGTTAATTCACATCTTTCTATATTGCACCTCTTTTGGAATAAATGATATAGATTGCTCATCAAAATGTCCAAGTCTCATTTTCTTAAAAAGGGAAAACAGCATGAGATGAGTGGCTGCTTCAGGAATGTGCATGACCTCAGGGTAGGACCACCTGACCACTAAGTGATGGGCAGTCCTCCCACTTTGCCCAGAGGAGCTCACCAGGTGTGGTTCTGCTGTTGATACTCAGCCAAATTGTCAATAATTAGCTCACTGATGTTTGGAAGAGTCCAATGCTGCTCTCAGACACAGATTTCTATCACTCCGGAAGGATTGGGGAAAGCACTGTAGGATAGTAGACTGTTGCAAGAGTTTTGGAGTCAAGCAAATGTGGGTTCACATCATGACTCCATCTTAATTGCCTTGAATAACTGACTTAATCTCACTGGGTCTCAGTTTCTCCTCTGTATACAGGAGACAATAAGGCCTACCTTTAATCCTTGCTGTGATGAATAAATGAATAAGCCAAGCATAGTGTGTGGTGCTAATAGGATCTTGGTTAAAGTTACCTTCCTCTCTTCTCTTGGGCCCAGATCTAGATGAGGAAGCAGTCCAGTGGTGACAGCGAAAACCAGACCACGTGACTGATCTTGGTCGGCTTTGGGGAGCTGCAACATCCGGGCTTCCTCCCCTTCACCTTCTTTTTGGCCATTTATGTGGTAACAGTTGGGGGCAATGCCCTCATCGTGCTGGCTGTGGCCTCCAGTCGGACACTCCACACACCCATGTATTTCTTCCTCTGCCACTTCTCCGTGCTGGAGATTGGCTATACCTCCAACATCATGCCTCAGCTGCTGTGGAGCTTCCTGGAAGGGAGGGAAGCCATCTCCCTGGTCAGCTGTCTGGTCCAGTTCTACATGCTTGCCTCACTGGCTGCCGTTGAGTGCCTCCTGCTATCTGCTATGTCCTATGACCGTTACCTGGCTATCTGCCACCCCCTTCGCTATCATGCCCTGATGAGCACCTGGCTGTGTGGCTGCCTGGCTGCTGGAGCCTGGCTCAGTGGCTTTTCCTTCTCCGCCTTCACTCTGGCCTTGGAAGCCCCTCTGCCCCTCTGCCCTGGCAGAAGGGAGATCAACCACTATTTCTGTGACTTTGCTCCAGTTGTAGGGCTGTTCTGCGGGGATGTGGGGGTCATGTGGGGAGCTGGAGTGAGTATCTCAGGCTTTCTGACGCTGGCCCCCTTCCTGTTGATTGTGGCATCCTATGTCTTCATCTTGAAGACTGTCCTGCAAATACCTTCAGACCATGGTAGGCAGAAAGCCTTCTCCACTTGTTCCTCCCACCTCAGCATGGTCGGGGTGTTTTATGGCACCCTCATTGTGGTCTATGTAGCCCCAACAGACCACATGGCCCCCTTGCTCCAAAAGGCCTTCTCTGTCCTCTACACTGTATTCACTCCTATGGTCAACCCCATCATCTACAGCCTCAAGAACCAAGAGGTAAAGGGGGTCCTTCACAGGCTCTGGGGAGAGCTTATCCCAAGACATACTCCACTGAGACGGATAGGGCAGCTATAGGCTTTTTCCTGGATTCCAGCTCAGCCCCTCCCTCAAAGTCTAGAGGGCTAGAGACCACTGTGATGAAAAGAAAAATACTGTGGGATTGAAAACAGATGTCTGACAAAATGAGGTAACTTCATTTATCCAGGGGGTATGTGGTAAGGTTCAAAATCTTATGCCTGGTACAGGGCCTAAATATAATGGACACTCCACAAATATTAGTTGAAAAAATGAATGGATGAATGAATGAATGAATGAATGAATATGGAAAAGAATGCCAGAGGAAGCACAGCACAACTCAAGTGGGGAACATTTGCAGATTATTAATCTAAGATGACAAGATTAAGTCTGGCAGATAGAGAAAGGAGGGGTAGGGAGATGGTAATAAGGACCAGAATTAAGATAAGATCTCATGACATGCTTCAAATGAAATCTCAGAAACAGAGAGACAGACTTGGACATAAAGTGTGTAGACTAATGATGTAGGTGGTGATGGCACAAGAGCCACTTGGGAGAGGAAGGGTCAGCCATTCATGTCTGTAGCCCAGGAGGCCAATTGGGCCACCGCTCTGGGAGTTCCCATTAGTCCTCCTGTTGTGGATGTCAGACAAGTAAGAAGCAGGGAAAAGGAAGGAGATTAAATGAGAGGGAAATAAATTAAACCCAATGACAGAATTCTGAAATTTTGCCTCTAACAGAAAATCTTTTTAATCTTTTTTCTTTCTTTTTAAGATTTTATTTACTTATTTGAGAGAGAGAGAGCAGGGGGAGGGGCAGAGGGGAGAGGGAGGGAATCCCAAGCAGACTCTGCACTGAGCACAGAGCCCATCCAGGGGCTCGATCTCGTAACCCTGAGATCATGACCTGAGCCAAAGCCAAGAGTTGGATGCCCAACAGACTGAGCCACCCAGGCACCCCTGCGGTCTTAAAAATGACACAAAAACATGTCTAATTTTTTATTGGAACTATATCAACATGTTTCTCAAGGTATGGTATCTAGATTACCTGTGCCAGAATGATCTGGGGTACCTGTTTACACTGGCCCTTCACCAGGCCTACAAAATCAGAACCTCTAGAAACAGGGCCCAGGGTCTACATGTAACAAATGCCACAGTTGATCCTCAGTGTAGGGAGAGGGCATGGCTACCAGCGATGACAAGATAATAGGAAAACTGACCAAAAGGGGGGGAGAGGGAACATAGTTCCTCATGGATGTAAAGAGATGTAACCCTGAATGATGGGAATCAGGTAGACGCTAGATATACAGAAAGGGTCAGAGAGAGGGTCTGGAGGAAAGTAGAGAACCTGGGATAGCTGGCCCTGTCTGGGCGGGGTGGAAATACAGAGCAAGAAACACCAAACAGAAAATTTCCCTGTCTGGGAGCGCCTCGGTGGCTCAGTCAGTTAAGCATCCAACTCTTGGTTTCAGCTCAGGTCATGATCTCAGGGTCGTGAGATCAAGCCCCCTGTGTGGCTTGCACTCAGCAGAAGTCGGCTTGGGATTCTCTCTCTCCCTCTGCCCCTCCCCCTGCTGACGCTCCCTCTCTCTCTCTCAAATAAATAAACCTTTTAAAAGAAAGAAAGAAAGAGAAAAAGAAAGTTTCCCTGTCCAGAATGGTGCTTAGGAAGTGGGCAGAACCTAGGCTTTATATGAGTACTAAAAATGTCTCTGTGATATTTGTTCTTTGCCTTAAAGTCAAAAGTGAAAGCCTGTATTGTAACAGCATCTTGGACAGAAGGCCCAGACAGAATGAACACGGTGTGCATCCGGTTCCCCAAACAAAGAACCCAGCGGCTTCCTCAGGATGCTTGCGTCACCCCATGCCCGCAGGGGTTTGTACTGGCTGTGTGAGCACAGAACAGTCTACAGACAGGTTGGGAATTGTCCTGGAGGCACAGGGAGGTATGGATCCCAAGGCCTGCACAAAGTATGTGGCTGCCTTTATGGTATTATTTCCAGGGTTTTGAGAAAGTTCCAAGCCCTTCTCCTCACCCCTATCACCGCCATCACCTGACACGCCCCTCCATGAGCAGTCCCGTGCCTTCTCCTAAGGCCAGGAATTCCTATTGAAGTGTCACCGTTTTACCAACAAACGCGGAGGGTACTGCAGGAGAGGAAAGCAGCAGACCCTTCTTTGTGGATCTGAGCTCTACCACTCTCCAGCTTGGGCAAACTGAGTCTCAGATTCCCAAGGTATACTATGAAAGGAAGAATTAGACAGACCTCCATGCTTTGATTGGCCTATGACACATTTTAACAAACATTAATGTCCTCCCCACCCTCCCTTTCCTCAAGGAAAGTCAGGAGACGCCCTCTCCCTTCAGTCCCATCGCTGAGGGCCAGCGTTTCCCCTGAGAGTCTCACTGTGTGTAAACATGAGCCACAGCTGCTCCTTCTCGTCCCCTGGCCTTGAAGGACTGAGACAACCCTGGGAGGACGCCAGGTCATAGGCAAACTGGACCTAAATAGAGGGGAAACCCCAGGGGAGAGAGTCAGAGAAGGAAAGTAGAAAAGAGGAAGAGGTGGGAAGGGGGAGGAAGGGGGACAGAGAACAGTGAAACGACAAGACAGGGGAAGCAGAGGGATAATGGAAGGGAAAGTAAAAGCCACAAGTGGGAGAGGTAAGAAACGGAAGAAGGGGGCGCCTGGGTGGCTCAGCCGGTTAAGTGTCTGCCTTCCGCTTAGGTCAGGATCCTGGAGTCATGATCCCTGCTCGGTGGGGTGTCTGCTTGTCCCTCCCCCAAACTCATGCTCACTCGCTGTCTGTCTCTCTCAAACGAATAAATAAAATCTTAAAAAAGAAGAAGAAGGAGAAGCAAAGGAGAAAGGAAGGGTTCCAGAAACCTTCCCCAGATTCCTCCACTGGGACCACATGTTTATGTTCCTCATGAAAAGAAAGGAGACTGGTTTTTTAATGGATTGTATTAAAATGTGTCAGTTAGAGGCGCCTGGGTAGCTCAGATGGTTGAGCATCCGAATTTTGGTTTTGGCTCAGGCCATGATCTCAGGGTTGCAGGATCAAGGCCAACAGTGGGCTCTGTGCTCAGCGTGGAGTCTGCTGAAGATTTTCTCCTTCTCCCTCCCCCCTCTGCTCCTCCTCCCTCTGCTCCTCCCCAGCTCACGCTCTCTCCCTCTCTCTCAGATAAATAAATACAATCTTTTTTAAAAAAATGTTTCAGGGGCGCCTGGGTGGCACAGCGGTTAAGCATCTGCCTTCTGCTCAGGGCGTGATCCCGGCATCCTGGGATCGAGCCCCACATCAGGCTCCTCCGCTATGAGCCTGCTTCTTCCTCTCCCACTCCCCCTGCTTGTGTTTCCCTCTCTCACTGGCTGTCTCTATCTCTGTCGAATAAATAAATAAAATCTTTAAAAAAATAAAAAAATGTTTCAGTTATTAATCGGACTTCAGCTCAATATTGCATGGTAAGGCCATGCTTTGCAATACCCTACCTACAGCAAGCACACAGCAGTAACTGAAAAAATGCAAAAGGAGAAAATGGAAGAGGCATATAATAGCTCAAAAACACAATAAATATCTATCTCCATGGGCCACAAATGTAAGGCAACTAATAATAAAAGCTGTGAGGAGGGCTGAAGCCAAAGGCCTGCTCGAACCCAGGGTGGAGCAAGAAGAGGCAGCTATGAGTTCAGCCCCTACAGTAGGAACTAGAGCCAAAGGTACTCTAGAAGGGAAAGACTGAGAACAGGGTTTTTTTTCATTAAAGAGAAATGAAAAAAAAAACAACTGCTGCCCACTACTGTCTGAGGCAAAAGCTTATCCAGAGCACATCTAAGGAGGCAAGAGAGCGCAGAACTTCAGGGGTGGGAGCTGAGAGTGCATGTGCGTGGCCTCCCACTCGAAATGAGTCTGAGCTCCGACACTATAAAATACTTGGAAAAAACCTAACTCTACAAAACGCAGCCCAAAAATCAACAGTTGGAAGATAAATTTACACTAGAGAATATTAAAATATTAAGAGTCTGAAAGACAAACACCATATGATTTCACTTATATGTGGAATCTAAAAAACAAAACCAAGGAACAAACCAAAAAAGCTGAAACAGACCCATAGATACAGAGAACAAACTGATGGTTACCAGAGGGGAGACGAGCCGGGAGATGAGCAAAGTGGATGCAAGGGAGGGGGAGGTACAGACGTCCGGTTACGGAAGGAGTACGTCATGGGGATGAAAGGCACAGCATAGGGAATAGAGTCAACGGTGTGGTTTTGTTGTTGTTGCTTTTGTTTTTATTTTTGTTTGTTCTCCAAGTTTTTATTTAAATTCCAGTAGGTTAACATACAGTGTAATATTGGTTTCAGGAGTAGAACTGAGGGATTCATCACTTACATACAACACCCAGTGCTCATCACAAGTGCCCTCCTTAATGCCCATCACCCATTGAACCCATTCCCCCACTCACCTCCCCTCCAGCAACCCTCAGTTTATTCTTTATAGTTAAGAGTCTGTTTTCTGGTTTGCCTCTCTTTTTGTCCCCTCTACGTTCATTTGCTTTGTTTCTTAAATTCCACATGAGTGAATACAGTCAGTGGTATTGTAACAATGTTGCACGGTGACAGATCATAGCTACCTTGCAGTGAGCATAGCACAATGTATGGACCTATTCAATCACTATGTCGTACACCTGAAACTAATGGAACAGTGTGCGTCAGCTATACTTCAAGTTTTAAAAATATATTAAAAGTCTGGAAATGCCTTAAAATAAAGGACTAAGATCCTTAAAAAGATAGTGAATGAATAATTTACATTTAATACAGGAGAGAAAATCATGGAACATCTAGGCAGAATTAAAACAAGTACAGATGGGGCACCTGGGTGGCTCAGTTGGTTAAGTGTCTGCCTTTGGGTCCTGGGATCGAGTCCTGCATCGGGCTCAGGTCCTGCACCCTGCTCAGCTGGAAGTCTGCTTCTCCCTCTCCCTCTGCCCCTCCCACTGCTTGAGCTCGCTCTCTCTCTCTCCTGCAAATAAATAAAACCTTAAAAAAAAAAGCACAGTTAGATATGTAAAAGAATAAATTAGAAAATTGGAAATGAAAAATATAGTCATTGAAATATTTAAAGACTCAATAGACGGGGGCACCTGAGTGGCTCAGATGTTTAAGCATCTGCCTTCAACTCAGGTCATGATCTCAGGGTTCTGGGATCCAGCCCCATGTCAGGATCTCTGCTCAGCAGGGAACCCGCTTCTCCCTCTGGCTGCCTCTCTCTCTCTCTCTCTCTCTCTCTCTCTCTCTGTGTCAAATAAATAAATGAAATCTTAAAGAAAAAATATGTTTAAAGACTCAATAGATGGAATAAACTATATACTTAACTGAGGTGAAGAGAGAATTTGTGAATTCCAAGATAATGTTGTGTACTTCACCCAGAGCATAGCACAGAGAGGCAAAGAGATAAAATACCAAAGATAGTTCAAAGGCCTAGAGTTTAAATGGAGAAGCTCCAACATTTGCTGATAAGAGTTCCAGGAAAAACAGAATGGAGAAACTGAAAGAGAAGAGTAACTTGAACAGATGGTGAGAATTTTCCAGAATTGAAAAGAGATATAAATTCTCATTAGAATATATTTAAAATATCAAACAAAATAAATAAAATACAAATTCACACTTGGACACACTGAAGTGAAACTGCAGAATATTATGAATAAAGAAGAAGGTACATAAAATTACGCTCAGCATTCCCTAAACAACAAAAATTGGAAACAGTCTAAATATTCATCGACGGAAGAATCACTACAAAATAGTGGCAACACAATGAAATACTATAGAGTAGCTCATGTGAATGACAGCAACAGCAAGAATTAGCATGAGTAAACCTCGAAAACAAGTTGAGGGGCACCTGGCTGGCTCAGTCGTGTTAAGAGTCTGCCTTTGGCTCAGGTCATGACCCAGGGTCCTGGGATCGAGCCCCACGTCGGGCTCCCTGCTCTACTGGGAGCCTGCTTCTCCCTCTCCCACTCCCCCTGCTTGTGTTCCCTCTCTCTCTCTGGCTGTCTCTCTATGTCAAATAAATAAATAAATAAAATCTTAAAAAAAAAAAAAGAAAAGAAAACAAGTTGAATGAAAAATGCAAGGTGCAGAAAAATATGCACATTATTACAGCATTTGTTTGAAGTTTAAAACCACACAAAACAATTCATATAATGTTTGTGGGTGTGTACATGTGTAATGAAGGCATTAAAACCTACATAGATGAAAACCAAATAGAACTAATACACACAAATTCAGAACCCTCACCACCTCTGTAATAACCGCTTCCAGTAGAGTATATTTCTTCTCCCCAATCCAGGTACATCTGAATCTAAAAGTAATCAATCTCCCTCCTGGCACTTTGAGACCATCCCCAACCCCACCTTCTGTAAAGTCTCCTATTTCTTTCAGGCTTATGTATTCTGGCCATATGTCTACTACCTCCCCCATTCCTTGAGAACACTGATATTTCACAGAATTTCTCTCCATTTCAAGATCTACTCCTACTTTGAGTGATTCAGGCATCCATATGAGTGTCCTGTCCAATGCCTAGCCTCCCCGGCCCAAGAAGCAGCTCCTCTGATCCCCTTCAGTCACCCATCCTCACCGCCCTATCCTGGGTCTTGCCATCACCCAGAACTGCTTCACCTCTAAAACCACAAACTCGGGTATGCACTTCTCTCACCAACCTCTTAGTCTTTCAGATCCCTTGTTCACTTGCTCCCAGTTCTCCTGTTTGGATTCCATGGAAACATTCAGTCCACTGACAGCCACTTCTACTGTATCTCTACGTAATAATCTCCTTCTATCTTCCCTTCCTTCCCTACCCAGGTAAGACTCCATAGTCCAAAATCTACTTTTGCCAAAATCTTCCATTATCTTGCCTTATTATCTTTCCACTTGTCTGGGGAAAAAAAACAAAAAAAACCCAAAAACCTAACCCAAATGCATATTCTCATAGGTGCCCTTAGAGTAAAGATCAACCTCCTTAACACGACTTGGCTCCTGAATGCCTCCGAACATAGATATGGAATTTATCTAATCAGTGGAAGCCTGAGTAGATGGATAGCCAGACCAATTAGCTACCCTGAATGGATATTATAAATAAGTTATGCCTCGTATCTATTCCTTTATGTCTCCAACTCAACAAAAGCAAAAGCTTGCCAGTTACTCTAAGACCTACAGAATCCGCCTCCTAGCACTACCACTATTATTACTCTTGTGTGTCTTCTTAGAAAGTATTGATCTAGTGACAACCCTTCCTTCACAATGCCTATCCACCAAACTGAAATCAAGACCTTGTGCTCTAATAATTATCAGCTTTTTCTAACCATATACATCCCCTATTAGTTCTGTTCTCAGGAGAACCCTGACTAATACAAGATGTTGATGATAACTGACCACACAGATATTAGAGAGAATTCAATATAGCTGGGGTTTTAGATCTGATGACTTCTTGCAGACACAGAGATATTATGAACTTAGGCTCTAGTGGTCTCCTGTTCAACCAATGGTTTACTGATTGTAGATGCCAGAAGATCCTCAATTTCTCCAAACTCAGTGATGCTCATCATGGGTCCCCCACTAGACTGAGTGGTAAAATACCTTCAGCCAAGCACAGATAATGAGCCAAATCAGCAAAGCACACAGGGACAATCCCCTCTGGAGACATTCCAACAAAAGCACGAGGCTTGAAAATCATACTTCTTTTTCTTACCAACTCCCTTCTCTCCCCCATTTCCCTCCTCCAAGCATTTACCCAAATCCAGGACCCACCCCCACCAAAATGAGACTTTATTCCTGGTATTATTCTTGGTTACAACCCCTTTCCTGAAGTTCATGCTGGCTGGACCAGTTTGGGGAACTAGTCTTGGACAGCCATGTCCTTCCTGGTATAAATGCCAGCATTATTGCTCAATCAGAGATACCTTTTAGCCCAGAGGGTATAAGAGATCACACTGTCCTGGACATAGCAGACTCAGGTCCCACCAGATTCAGAAATGAGGTCTATTCTGATCGTCACCCTCCTCAGCTGCTTCTGGGCAGTAAATGAGGCCAAAGTCTTCTCCAAGTGTGAGCTGGCCCACAAGCTGAAGACCATGGGAATGGATGGCTACCATGGCCAAAGCCTGGCAAGCTGTGAGTGTGAATGTTCTTTCTGTCTCTGCCCAAAGAGACCTTCTTCCCCCGCCAAGCAATCTCTCCCTTTTCACTTCCTGATTTACTTATTTGTCAGGGCTCTCTTCCACTCCCTGACTGCTCTTCTTGTCTCTGCCTCCACTGCCTTACATACCTATCAGGGCCTCCTTTTCTCTCTTTCCACCAGGGATTATTTTATCTATAACAGATTTTCTTCTGCTGTTCCCCCAAATCACCTTCCCACTCACTGGCCTGGAATACTTCCTCGGAAGCACCCAGAGACTCACCCGACCTCGCTCCATCTTGCTCCCATCACCTTTGCTTTCATCTGCATCCTTTCTAGTCCCATCTCTGCAGCACAGTTGGTTCTCCCTCCCACCCTCTCCCCTGCCCTTCTGTCCACCAAAAAATAACCTGCATCTGCTGCATTTGTCTAAAGTTTGTTCTATCCATGTCACAAGAGAGTTGGATGGGGACTGTGAGAACAGAAGGGGAGGCAGTGAGTGACAAGGTGCAAGAAGGACCGAGAATCTCTGTCACCCACCTCATTAGTGAGAACACATAAAGCTATTTCAATTTCCCTTGAATATCTTCATTTTTCTTCATGCTAAATATACTCTTTCTTGTCACCCCCCAAAGATGGCTTTCTGGGGTTTCCTTTCTAGGATTCTCCTCCATTACTTCTCCACCTCTTCTCTTCCATGTACTTTGGGATGGAAGGCAACGTGAATATACAAGGCAAGAGTTGGCTAATTTGGCTGGGAGATGAGGCTGGAAAGGTAGCCTGGGAGGCAGACGGTGATTGATGGATTATTGGTCGTGCCAAATGCATTTTTTAACAAATTGTGATTACATACTTACCATTGGGCTGATGATTACGGCTTGGGACTAGGAATACACAATGGATTATAAATATAAATCTAACACTGAGGATCTCATAATCTTTTCGTTTTGGTCTCAAGAGACTTTCTGGCCCGGGCTAGTATAGCAAAAGCTGTGTCTCATCGTGAAACAACCCCCCTTTTCTACCCACACCTTTTGCTCTCTCTGATGCAGGGGTCTGCATGGCTCAGTATGAGAGTAACTTCAACACCCAGGCCTTTAATGGGAAAAATGACAATGGCAGTAGTGACTATGGGATCTTTCAGCTGAACAACAAGTGGTGGTGCAAAAACGGCTACCGTTCCTCGGCAAATGGTTGCGGCACAACGTGCAGCAGTAAGGACCCCATCCCCGTCTGAGCGCTGAGGAAAGTGGGGCATGTAAAATAGGAACGAAATGGAACGCCCTCCTCCCTAACACTTGACCCCCGGCCTGCGCTGGAGAAGCCCAGCCCAGGGAATAAAGCGGCCCCAGACCGTCCTCACATCTAAAGTAGGATTCCACAGCGCTCCCCCTGCCAAACTGGAGGAAGCAAGGTACACTGACCCCTGACTAAGCCTCGCCTTCATGGGTCCCCATCCCTCAAGCCATGTTATCCCGTTCCTGGTCCACGCACAGCTGCATCCCCAGTCCACGTGCCCCCACGCAGCACTCTGGACACACGAAGCCATCTCCTGGGGGAAAAAAAAAAAAAGGCTCTCCCTGGTCCATCAGGTCCTAGACGCCCTCCAGAGGGGACAATGCTCAGAGGCAGATGCAAAGCAAGGCAAGAAAACCCAGGCAAACGGAAGGCAAACCCACAAAAGGGCTCCAGAGATAGAGGGTTTCTCACTCAGGCTCAGTTTCCCCCGGAAATTCCCCTCAAAAAAGTATTGATTAAAGAAACAGGAAAGGGGCTTTGTCCCTCCCCACTCAGCCCCTTCTCCTTTCAGAGTTTCTGGATGACGACATCGATGATGACATCATCTGTGCCAAGAGGGTTGTGAGAGACCCTAAAGGGATGTCTGCCTGGTAAGCAGAGCGTGAAGGGCAGAGACCAGCCACCTGGCAAGGCATGGGCCCAGACAGTATTTGGGATGCTGGTAGAATCAGCAGCATCTCGGCTGTGGGATTCTCCCTGGGCGTTGTAGGGAGCTGAGACTCTTCTCCTGACATGAAACGAGGCAGAGTAAGACTGTGACGCGGCCACCCAAGGCATCCCCGCCTCACCGACTTGCGCGTTCTCAGACGGGCAAAGCCTCCCTGATACTCTCCCACAGCACTGACTGCATGCAGCCTGGAGACCCTCCATTCCCTCTCAGCTGAGCCCCTATAGACTCCTGCCCCTGCCTCTGATTCATGCTGTGTTTCTTCTCTATTCTTAGGAACGCCTGGGTAGACCACTGCCAGGGCAGGGATTTGTCCAAATACCTGGCCAGCTGTAAGCTGTGAGACGGTCATTGAATATGGCTCTTGGAGGAGGGAGCCCAGAAGGCAGGGTAATTCTTCAAGGTTCTTGGAAGCTCTGAATGTCCCCTGCTCTCTGCCTCCAAAATAAAAGTTACTCAAGTTCAGCTGTCTCAAGTGTGTTTAAGGGCTGGGTTATGACGGAGACTTGCTACCCACCATGGACTGCTGGAGGTCCTATTCTCTCCACACCCATCGCGGAAGTTCCCCCATCTCCTCTGGAAAGATAGTTACGGAAAATCCTTTACTGAGAACTGCTTGAGGCTAAAACTGACAGTTGAATACAACACTCCAGATGTGAGCTCTCATGAAATTCATTTAGTAGAGGTGGCTGGTGTTATTCTTCACCGCCAGGAAGGAAAGTTCCAGATGAAAGAGAAGAAAACTGTGGAGAGGTTTGATTTAGACGTAGAGGAGGACTGGCAGAGTATCAGGATGATGGTGTTGGCTGGGGTAAATGACTAAACTGCTGTAACAGTCCCCGAGATATGCTCTCACCAAGCAGTCCACGGTGGGTAGGCAGGCTCGTTTGTCCACACGGACATTCAGAAATTCAGATGCTTTCCATCTTGCATCTCCACCACCCACTAAAGCAGTGCTGCTGAGTGTGGTCCATAGATGGGCAGCACCATACATCTGGATACCTGTTAGAAATGCAAATTCTTGGGGGCGCCTGGGTGGCACAGCGGTTAAGCGTCTGCCTTCGGCTCAGGGCGTGAGACCGGCGTTATGGGATCGAGCCCCACATCAGGCTCCTCTGCTATGAGCCTGCTTCTTCCTCTCCCACTCCCCCTGCTTGTGTTCCCTCTCTCGCTTGCTGTCTCTATCTCTGTCAAATAAATAAATAAAATCTTAAAAAAAAAAATGCAAATTCTTGGGCCCTCTGCAGACCTACCGAATCCTTGTTTTAATCTCCATTTCAATGAGCTCTCCCCATGACTCTTATGCATTAAAAAAGAAATTGAGAAGCACTGTCCTAGGGTATTGTCCTACATCAGTAACGCTAGATGGGAGGCACTCCTTGCTCTAAATTGCAGTAATGGAGGGGCACCTGAGTGGCTCAGTGGGTTAAGCATCTGCCTTTGGCTCAGGATCCTGGGATCAAGCCCCGTATCAGGTTCCCTGCTGAGCAGGGAGCCTGCTTTTTCCTCTGCCCGCCCCCCACCCCTGCTCATGCTTTCTCTCACTCAAATAAATAAATAAAATCTTTTAAAAATAATTAATTAATTGCAATGTTTTAAGGTCCTGGCTTGGAAGAGGCACATGTCACTTCCATTTATACTCCAGAGACAGAATTTAATCACAAGCCATTCCCAGTTGCAAACGGGTCTGGGAGACATGGTACCAGCCTGAGCCAAAGGCAGACGCTTAACAACTGAGCCACCCAGGCGCCCCTAAATGTGCCCTTAATCAAAATCTAATACAGCTCCTTTCCTTCTACATAAACCAATGAAGGGAATGTATACATAGTTTTTGTAAATTTTGGTTAGGCATTTATGAAACGAAAGATTTGAGGGGCGCACTTCTTTAGACAGAGCTTTGGGTGCAGGACATTTTTATTCACCCCTGAAAATGCAACGTTATTCTTTTTAATTCTATAAAAATCAACTAAAGAACAGTTGAGGCAATGTAAAGAAAAATAAAACCAGAGGGGCACCTGGGTCGCTCAGTTGGTTAAGCATCAGGTGGTGATCTCAGGGTCCTGGGATCAAACCCCTTGTTGGGCTCCCCACTCAGTGGGGAGTCTGCTTGTCCCTCTCCCACTCCCTCTGCCGCTCCTCCTGCTTGTGCTCTCTCTCAAATAAATAAATAAAATCTTAAAAAAAAAAAAAGAAAAGAAGAAAGGAAAAACAAAACCAGAAGACTCACCCTATCAGATACCAAGAACTATTACAAAACTATAAAAATTATGACAGCTTGGTATTGGGGCAAAGATAGGCAGATAGGCTGGTGGAACAGAAGAGAGACTCTCACAAACCTGGCCAGTGGATAAGACAAAGGTAGCACTGTGTTGCAGTGGAGAAACGCTTTCAGTTCCCCTAAATGGTGCTCAATCACCAGGCTAGCCATATGGCTGGTCTTGTTATCTGTTACTCATCCCAGAGCTCTTTGCAGTATTAGAAGAACAGGACAGATACACAACTATGATTCTAACCAGCTGTGAACTTTCCCACTCATTTAATAAATAAACATTTAACAGAAAGCAACAGAAGAGGTAACAGGAGACATCATCCCAACATCCAGACATAAACTACTTTGAAGTAGTTTGCGTCAGAACGGCAGAATCAAACCAAACATCTGTCCTAGAAACTCGTCCTTTTTTTTTTTTCTTCATTACATCAAAGGAAGCTGCATTAGAAAGAAAGGCAAGCAATCCTTTCACCCCACAGCAAAGGAGACCCCAGGGTAGAGAACAGCCGGCAACGGAGTCAGCAGAGTTCTTCTCTGGATGGGAAAAACTCATGCCGCACAGTTAATGCTTTGACCTTGTGTTCTATCATTTTATTCGAAACCAATTAGCTTCCTTTTCTCTAGAAAAAGGAGATTGCATTTGTTGTTAGAATTTTTAGAAATCCTTGTTTGTGCAATACTGACCTTTAGCTCAAAGGGAGGGAAAGAAAAGTTTAGACATCGCGGTTACAAACCCCTCTCTGACAAGCATGGCCAAGAGTAGAGGAACTTTGAACACACGCTTCGCCAAAGAAGATATACAGATGGCAAATAAACATCTAATGAAAAGATGACCAACTGCATTAAGCACTAGGGTAAAGCTGATTAAAATGACAATAGGATACAGCTACACCCCCGCTAGAATGGCTAAAATTTAAAAGACTGACCATACGAAGTGTTGACAGTGTTGACAAGGATGTGGAAAAATGAACTCTCATACTTTGCTAGGAAGAATGTAAAGTGGTAAAATCATTTTGGCAAACAATGGTTTAGTTTGATCCAGCCATTTGACTTCTGTGTTCACCCAAGAATAAAGGAAATATATGTGCGCATACAAATGCATGTACACAAGTGTTCAGAAAAGCTTGATTTGTAGAAGCAAAATCTGGAAATAAGCCAAATGTCCATCAACATGTAAGCAGATAAATTGCAATATATCCATGTAAGGGGCTACTACTCAGCAATAACAAGGAACTGTGGAAATACACAATATAATTGAAGCTCAAAATAATTATGCTATAAGGAAGAAGCCAGACCAAAAAAAGAGTATATAATTCCATTTATATAAAACTCAAGGAAATGCAAAAACCAATGGATAGTGACAGAAAGCAGACCAGTGGTTGCTTCGGAACAGGGATAGAAGGAATGGGAGGGAGACATGATGCAAAGCCACAGACAAGTTTTCAGAGGGATGGATAAGTTTGCTATCTTTACTATGATGGTTTTATACATATGTCAAAATCTAGCAAACTGTATACTTTGAATATGCACAGTTTATTCCATATTAATTATGCCTAATAAAGCTGTTTAGGGGCACCCGGGTGGTTCAGTCAGTTAAGCGTCGGCCTTCGGCTCAGGTCATGATCTCGGGGGTCCTGGAATCAAGCCCTGCATCGGGCTCCCTGCTCAGCGGGGATTCTGCTTCTCCCTCTGCCCCTCTCCCTGCTTGTGCTCTCTCTCGCTCTCTCTCTCAAATAAATATATAAAATCTTTTTAAAAGAATAAAAAAAGTTGTTAAAAAAATAAAACTGGAAAGGGTCAACCACAAGCAAGACAATAAGATAGAAATGTCAAAACTTTACCTACAAGGAAAGAGGTTGAACTAAAACTTCAGAGTTAACACGCTACACAACTGGGATAATTCCTTACAAGAATACGGACTTGTGTGGCGCACCATGTGGAGTCTATCTGGATTCTTACACCAGCTCTGACACTAATTACTTGGTGTTACGGGTTGACTTGTGGCCCCCAAGAAAGGTACGTAAAAGCCCTAACTGCCAGCACCTTGGAACGTGAACTTCCTTGGAAATAGAGTCATTGCAGAGGTAATTAGTTAAGATTCGGTCATACTAGAGTAGGGCAGGCCCCTAATCCAATGTGACTGGTGCCCTTATAAGACGACGCCAGGTGAAGACAGAGAAATACAGGGGGAATGACATGTGATGAAAACAGAGATTGGAGTTATGAAGCTGCAAGCCAAAGAATGCCAAAAATCACTGGCAAACCACCGGACGCTAGGAAGAGGCAAGGGAAGAGTTTTCCCGACAGCTTTCAGAGGGAGCATGGTCCTGCCAACGCCTGGATTTCGGACTTCCGGTTTCCAGAATAATGAGAGAATAAACTTCTGCCCCTGCGTGAGTGGGGGAGGTGACAGAGCCGCTTGCTTTAAGAATGCCCTTCTTGGGGCGCCTGGGTGGCACAGCGGTTAAGCGTCTGCCTTCGGCTCAGGGCGTGATCCTGGCGTTGTGGGATCGAGCCCCACATCAGGCTCCTCTGCTATGAGCCTGCTTCTTCCTCTCCCACTCCCTCTGCTTGTGTTCCCTCTCTCACTGAGGCTGTCTCTATCTCTGTCGAATAAATAAATAAAATCTTTAAAAAAAAAAAAAAAAAAAGAATGCCCTTCTGCCTGCGTCCGACCCTCTGTCACGGCTATTTAGGACGTCTCTCTGCTGTTTACCTGCTTACTCTGTCCTCACCCCTGAATGACCGCACGTTTCTGCTCCTGTTGGGCTTTCTCAGCCTTCCCCGGGATCTGCTACACGCTCGTGATCGCAGAACTGCTGCTGCGAGCACGGCCCGCACCGGCCTACGCGGCCTTAGCGCTTCCCCGTGCCTGGCACGGTTACAGTCATCTTCAACTCACAGCGAAGCTAAGGCCTAAGAGATTAACTAGCTCACCCAAAGAATTTCGTATATAATGTAGTATAAACCCCCTTTGTAAAAGGCGAGGAAACCGAGACTCAGAAGTATCACTGACCTCCCCAGGAACGCCAGCTGTGCTCGGCGCTAAGGCGCTAAGGTCACACGGCCTACAACCTGGGTGCCAGGGGGCTCCCCAGCTTGCGCGACGCTTGTGAAGGAGAGAGGGAAGGACAGGAGCTTGGGTGGAAGCCTCCTAAAGCGGTTCGACACGTTTGGCAAGGTCCGTGGGGAGTCCGTGAGGCAGTCATGCAGCAGGGGAGCCTGAGTGTCCCGGGACTGGGCCTGCGTGCGTGGCTCTGCTGCTGGCAGGGGCGAGCGGCGGGAATCACGACTCGGTGTGAATGTGGTGCGCCGCAGGGAGGGGAAAGGAGTAGCTGCGAGCACTAAACTCCGGCATTTGTGCTGGTCATTTTAGCAACTGTCTTCACGGGGATCCCTGACACCAAGCAGCCCCTCTCAGGTGAGGAGGAGAAGCTGCCATCAAGTGGAACCGATGGAAAAAAAGGATTGCTTGGGAGTTTTAAGACTCCGTGCTCTGCAGTGAGGGTGTGAGAGTTGAGGGGAACCAATTCCCTCTCACACTCCAGGACAAGCACAAAAAGAGCGGGAGCTGTCTAGCTATCTGGGTGTCCCAAGAGCCTAGCACAATATTCAGAACATTAGTAGATGCTCAGTAAAGGTCTTGGGTTCTAGGTTCATTTACTTACACTTAATGCTCAGATACAAAGCAAGTGAGAAGCAGGTGTTAGAGTAAAACTATGAAGGAAAGAAAATAAAGTCATGAATAGGATATATTATATAGCCTTTAGATAGTATTGGAAGCAAAATGAGGCACTCCCACCACGACCTATACACGAGGGTATGACTGACCTTAAAGAATTTAACCAACAAAATGGATCTATAATGGACCGGGAAGACACATATAAAGTTACTTTAAAAATATAGAATGGGGGGCGCCTAGGTGGCTCAGTCGTTAAGCGTCTGCCTTCGGCTCAGGGCGTGATCCCGGCGTTAAGGGATCGAGCCCCACATCAGGCTCCTCCGCTGGGAGCCTGCTTCTTCCTCTCCCACTCCCCCTGCTTGTGTTCCCTCTCTCACTGGCTGTCTCTCTCTCTCAAACAAAATCTAAAAAAAAAAAAAAAAATGCAATGGCCCAGGTCAAGGCTGACAATTATTTACTGAAGATGTTAACATTTTGTGCTTGTTTTTGACAGCCTTAGCATGACTTTTTGGAGTACAAAGGTAATGCAGATAAGAGACAGACCATCTCGCATGCAAAATATTAGGATATTATATTGCTGGACATCATGAAAAATAGTACATGGTCCAAAGTGCCCATTTTTAACACAGATTAGTTGCATAAAATCCCTTTCCCATTACATCATTTCAACCTTTGTCTTGTCACCATGACATTCATGGGAGAAAGCCTGACACTACAATCTTCACACCTCATTCAGAGTCTCTTAGCAAAGTTCTTCCTTGTTTCTTGTAACCTCTGGACATCTGAAGACCTGCTACTGCACGTCTTGGCACATAAATATTCCCTCCAGGCCCATCACCAACACATCAAAAGAATACCGTGGAGCTGAGCCATGAGAAAGGTGAGGGGGTGAGTGTTCTAAAACAAAGAAATACACGTTGCCACTACATCCAGTCATTAAATGATAATGCAAATATACACACTCACATTTTTAAAATGGAATAATAACCTATAAAATTTATATAAGTGATTATGTATAAGGTGAAGAGGAGATAGACAAGAAAGGCAAGGTATATGCTTTTTAAAAACATAGGCTTTATTTTATAATTTTGACTATGGAATCATGTAGTATTCTATATAATTATAAAATAATTTTTAAACAAGCCCTAATAATATAAAGGCACTTAAGTGTTTATCCATCTGGCAAAATAATCATCCAAGAAGGAACTATTCCAAAGTGACTTTTTTTTTAATGATTTTTTATTATATTATATTAGTCAACGTACAGTACATCCCCGGTTTCCGATGTAAAGTTCGATGCTTCATTAGTTGCGTATAACACCCAGTGCACCATGCAATACGTGCCCTCCTTACTACCCATCACCAGTCTATCCCAATCTCCCAAACCCTCCCCTCTGAGGCCCTCAGATTGTTTCTCATAGTCCAGTCTCTCATGTTTCATTCCCCCTTCTGGTTACCCCCCCTTTCTTTATCCCTTTCTTCCCCTACCGATCATCCTAGTTCCTTGACTTATTTCACTTAGCATTATCTCCTCCAGTCCCATCCATGTTGCAGCAAATGTTGAGAATTCGTTCTTTCTGATAGCTAATATTCCATTGTATATATGGACCACAGCTTCTTAATCCAGTCATCTGTTGAAGGGCATCTCGGCTCCTTCCACGATTTAGCTATTGTGGACAATGGTGCTATGAACATTGGGGTGCATATGGCCCTTCTCTTCCCTACGTCTGTATCTTTGGGGTAAACACCCAGTAGTGCAATGGCTGGGTCATAGGGTAGCTCAATTTTTAACTTTTTAAGGGACCTCCACACTGTTTTCCAGAGTGGCTGTACCAACTTGCATTCCCACCAACAATGTAGAAGGAGAGTGGCTGTACCAACTTGCATTCCCACCAACAATGTAGAAGGGATCCCCTTTCTCCACATCCTCTCCAACAATTGTTTCTTGCCTTGTCTATTTTTGCCATTCAAACTGGTGTAAGGTGGTATCTCAGTGTGGTTTTGATTTGAATTTCCCTGATGGCTAATGATTTTGAACATTTTTTCATGTGTCTGTTGGCCATCCAAAGTGACTTTTTAAAATATTGTAATTTTACTGAATATCCTAAGTGGAATCTACCCTAAGGGCAAAAGATCTGCAAAAACGTCTTCACTATTTTCACTGATCATATTCTGGTGACAGTGTTGATATTGTTATTATGAAATTTTTATGTTTACAAGGTATAATAAAGCAAATGTGCAGTTAGGTGATATTCTAACTCTATCATCCTCAGTGTCCTTGAGAACGGAGATGGCCAACACGAGGGGAAAGAAACGTACAGATGTAAGATAGAGGAGGTTAAAACTGTTTAATTCTGAATTTGAATTAGAAGTGTCATTATGAAACCATGAGGCATTGTATCTTTTTGAAAACAGAGAAAAATAATGCTTTCCTAATTCTGTCTAGAAACAATGACCAGTCTAGTAGCAATGGGCATCCCTGGCACTCAGACTGTGAAACACCACGTCCTGTTAAAAAAGAACCACGGCTCCCGGTAGAAATGGGTGATTCTAGGTTTGGAGCTGGAAATAAAATGAGATAAACCTTCATGTTGGCATATAAACAGCAAAGAAACTATCAGACTACTGAGGTCACATCAAAAGGACTCAGAAATCAATTTAGAGAACATCCTTCTGGGCAAAGACAACTTTAGTATTATTAATAAGGATTTTAACTGTAACAGACTAAAACACATCAAAAATATTCAAATCCAGGGGTGCCTGGGTGGCTCAGTCGGTTAAGCCTCTGCCTTTGGCTCAGGTAATGATCTCAGGGTCCTGGGATCGAGCCCCACATCCGGATCCTTGCTGAGCAGGGAGCCTGCTTCTCCCTCTCCCTCTATGCTCTCTCACAAATAAACAAAATCCTTTTTTTAAAAAATGCTTAAACCCTTAAGTTTGTAATGATAATTTTTAAAACCCTACTTGATTTCTTTTAGAGGCTGCTAATGAACCAACTCATTATTTTTAAAAATAGTGAATGGAGAAAAAGAAGTAAACATTTATCCTGCCTGTCCTATACAAACTGTACCACTGGGTAAACAAATAGTAGATAAGGAGAAATTTTTCTACTTAGAAGTTTCCCAGATAATAAATGAAGAAGAAATGAAGGTAGAATATCATCATTTTGTAACTCCTAATGAATCAACAGATATAGGCATTAAGCATCAAATGGCTGCTATCATCACAAAACAGACACCAGACATCATGTGCCTCCTGATGGAACACAACACAATCTCTGAAGCAGACTTCCCAAAATAATGACCTGAAATCTGATTAAGCCTCTGGACTCAACTGCCAATTTGCAGGAAATACAGATGACAGAATATCATGTTAAACTGCACTCCGGAGATGCAATCAACTAAATCCAGACTGTGGAATCTCTACAAGAGAAACCACCTTTTTTCTTTCACAACAACAACAAAATTGGGAGAAGAAAGAAGGAGTAACCTATGGAGTAAAAGAAGCTTATAAGACATATCAACTAATCATAATGCATACACTTTATATGGATTCTGATTTAAATAATCACCCTATAAACACGCACACATAGCCCAGAGAATCTCACAGAGGACAGACAGGCATCTTAAACCTTATAAGCAGCCTCAGTGGGGATGGGTGGAGATAAACTGATAACCCCTGAAGGAATAACAGCAAGAGAAGCCAGAAGATAGTCCTGAAACAAAACAATTACCAGGCCTAGAAACCTATACCCAGCAAAATTTCCTTCAAGAATAAAAGTCAAAATAAAGAAAAAATTCACCCCAAAATGGAAATGGTCTAAATCTTTCAGTTAAAAGACAACTATTTAAAAAAAGAGATAATTTCTAAGAGTAGTTAAAAAAATAAAACCCAACTATATGCTGTTTATAAGACTAGCATTGAAAATGAAAATACAGAAAAGTTTAATCTAAAATGATAGTATGGACCCTAGGCTTATCATGGGGATCATTTTATAATATATAAAAATATCAAATCACTATGATATACATCTGAAATTAATTGATGTACATCTGAAATTAATAGGGTATTATATGTCAATTATACTGTAACTAAAAATGAAATTATGATAAAAAGATACATGCAACCACTAATTGAAAGAAGTCACTATATATGGGGTACCTGGGTGGCTCAGCCGTGAAGCGTCTGCCTTCGGCTCAGGTCATGATACCAGGGTTCTGAGATAGAGCCCCGGCATCAGGCTCCCTGCTTCTCCCTCTCACACTCTCCTTGCTTGTGCTCCCTCTCTCGCTGTCTCTCTCTGTGAAATAAATAATTAAATCTTAAAAAAAAAAAAAAGGAAGAAGTAACTATATATATATTAATATCAGGCAAAATATACTTTAAAGCCAAGCATTATTAGACATAAAAATAATAGATTTGAGCATAAAGTAGGAAGAAATAATCAAGATAAAAGCACAATCAATAAAATAGAAAAAAATCCAAAAGAAGAGAACAACTTAACTCAAAGTTGGTTCTTAGGAAAGACAGAGGAAATTGATAAACATCTGGGGAGATTAGGACAAAAATGAAGAATGTGCTGATAAATAACAGGAATAGAAAAAAGAGAATCACTAAATATGATTCAGTCTTCAAATAGGTAAGATTATATTACAAAAAATTTTGTAATAAATTTGAAGATTTTATGAAATGGGCAAATTCTTACAAAAAGTATCTTACCAAAACTGACACAAGAAAAAACAGTAAATTTAACATTTACCATTAAATAAATTGAATCAAAAGTATCTTCCACAAAAACCAACAACAATGAAAAAAATCCTGCAGCCCCATGTCTCCATAGGTGAGATCTGCTAAATATTCAAGGAAGAAATAATTCTAAACTTGCATAAATTATTCCAAAGAATGGAAAGAGGTGATAGAAGTCCAATTTATTTTACGAGGGTAATAAAACCCTGACAGTAAAATAAGAAAGGAAAATTACTGACCAATTTCACTTACAAACCCAGATGCAAAAATCCCAATACACACGAAAATTAAATCTAGGAATCTAGAAATATGTAAAAAGAGTAATAAATTATGACCAGTTGGGTTTATACAAGGAATACAAATGTGTTTAAAATTAAAAATAAATCCTTGTGCTTCAACATATTAGATATTAAAGAAGAAAAATCATAATCATCCCAATAGAGTTCTTCTAATAAAACTTAAAATCAATGTGATTTTTTTTTTCACTTAGCAAACCAGAAATACAAAGGAAATTCATTAATCTGGTACTAGCTACAAAATAAATGTTCAGCAAATTTTTTATTTTTATTTTTTTTAACATCATTTTTAAAGTAATCTCTACGCTCAACATGGGGCTGGAACTTACAAGCCCGAGATGGACAGTTGCACGCTCTACCGAGTCAGCCAGGTGCCCCAAATTTTTAAAATCCAGTTCCTTCTGAACCCAAACCCCATTCATTTGGCACATTTTAATGCTTCCTTTTCAAATAAACCCAAGAAGTTGAATACGGCTGGAAAGCAGCACATGAGAGAATGAACATTCTTTGAGACAACAGTCATTAGATAATTAAGGGCAGATCATGAAAGGTCTTAAATGCCACCCTAAAGAGGTTGTTTGTTTGCTTTCCTGAAAACAGTGAGGTGCCACTGAAGGTGAGAGCTTGGCAGAAGCAGCAGAATGACCAGATAAAGCTCCTTTCAGAGAATCATTCTGGCTGCAGTACAGATTTTAAAAGGGTAAGACTTCAAGCTGGGAGATGAGTTTTCAAGAAAGAGAACAAGGAGTCGCAAGTTCCAGTGCCTGTAGGAGCCAGACATAACATGAATGAAGTGGGCCAGCTCTAAGACAACAGGGAGAGGTGAGAACTGTAGAAAATGAAAAGCACATGTCACTAAAAAAACCCCACCCCTATTCAGCTCGTCAATTGTTTTCATGCAAGAATATTGCCCAGTATTGCTAGATCTTCAAGAAAATTTCAGTGTATTTTTTTTCATTTTCAAAATTGTGCAAAACACACACACACACACACACAAACCAAACATGGGCCAAATCTGGTACAAAAGTCATCAGTTTGCAACCTGTGGCTCAAAATAGGGTAATGTCAGTAGAGATGAAGAAGAAAAACTCAAAAGCATATTATGAAGGAAGAATTGTGATAGTGATCAATTGGGTGTGGGCAGAAGAGAGGGGTAACAATGGATGACTTCCAGATTTCCAGTTTGGTCACTGGGTGGATGGTATGCCATTCACTAAGCCATGAAACACAGGTAGAAGAGGTTTAAGAACATCCACGGGGCGCCTGGGGGGCACAGCGGTTAAGCGTGTCTTCGGCTCAGGGCGTGATCCCGGCATTATGGGATGGAGCCCCACATCAGGCTCCTCCGCTGGGAGCCTGCTTCTTCCTCTCCCACTCTCCCTGCTTGTGCTCCCTCNAATGTAAGACTGGGAAGACAGAAGTCATTTTCAAGCTTGCGCCTCAGCTCTTTACCCACCGCCACTCCCATCGCTACGTCTTCAGCTCAGCTGCATCAGTGCTACCTGGGCAAGCGATGAAACAGGCGAAATCAAAGTGGCATCTGGAACTAAGCAGACGAAGTCTGAGAAAAGTTGGGTAGATATACCCATCAAATGGATCCACAGGGGCTAACAGTGAGGCTGGGTGGTATTATCTGATGATGCCAGGATGGGGACAGTCCTGGTGACCTAGGGTTACAACCAAAGTGGACAATCACTGCAGGCTGTGAGATCTGGGCAGCTGAGCTAGTTGGGGACCTCGAGTGTTAGGAAAATGAAGTAACAGGGAATCCAAAAAATACTCTCTCCACTTAGAGGAAGCTGGGTTTCCAAAGATTGAGACTATGACCTCTTAGCCATTACACACCATCCCTGGTTGCTGGAATCTGAGAGCATTAACCTCTCTTTATCCCAACCACATACTGGTCACAAGACTTCCTGGAGAAAGGAAATTCTGCCATTTGGGACAATACGGATGTACCTTGAAGGCATTATGGTGAGTAAAATAAGCCAAATACTGTATAATCTCACCTACACACGGAACCTAAAAAAACCAAATTCATAGAGCAGATTGGTGATTGCCATAGACGGGGTGAGGGTGGGAGAAACAGATGCTGGCGGTCAAAGGTAAAAATTTCCGGTTACATGATGAATACACTCTGGAGAAGTAATTACAGGTTGGAAACAAAAGTTAAGAGCTAAATCGGAAGTAGGAGCACCAAAGGGGTTTCTTAAAAGGAGGCCTCTTTCACATGCAGCACAAAAGCACTCACAGCTGAGTAGCAGGCTAAAGATTTTAGAGTTGAATTCCAGAAAAGCTTAAAAAGTGGTACTGTTATGCTAAGATCAGGAGCCTGAATGGAAAAACCTGGAACCATAAAGTATAGTACTAAGGCATCTGGATGGAAGCTCCCAAGAATACTGAGTAGTCTGCAGACTTCCACGAACCGTGTTTACAGAAGTGGCCCATCACTCCCTAGCAAGAGGTAGCCCTTTCCCCATGCAAAGACTCTCTTAAAGAGGGCCACTCTCACAAAGTACGTCCTCTTCCTCCCACAAAGCTGCCTCCACCTCATTTCTTTTCTGCCAGGCCAATAACTAGGGTTAAATTCCAGCATAACCTAGCTGGAAATGCACCAGGCCTGATAAGGGAGTAAAGAAATTGTACCTCAAAGGAACTATAAGAACTAGCTAGCAGGTATTGGTAGAAGGCAGGGGAATACCCCTGGAATCGGATTTTGAGTGTGCTTAATCAAGGGGACCAGAACATAAAATTGGGTAAGAAGTCATTGACTTGGAAGCATGTTCTCAGTACTCAGGATTTAACACCTGCCTTGGCCAGGAGCCCAGAAAATGGGGATAAAGTAGCTTCAGGGGTGCCTTTCAGAAACCTGGAAATAAATGATGGCAAACACTCAGCAAAGTGAAAATGCTGGAGTTGTCCTGGCAAAGGAATCAAAAGGTACAGGGAGAATATGCAAAAATGGGTCCATTATGGGAGGCCCAGAGGACATTCCCATTCACCAAAGCCACCAGGTAAGAAGGGCACCAATATCACTACGCTCAATGAGCCTTCTCTGCAGGCCAGGACTGAGCATGGTAATAGCCACGAGGATCATAGGGCTACTAAATAACAGAAGTCAGGTGGGCAGCACTGTAACAAAGGTCGCGGGACAATTACAGGTGCACCTCATTTTACTGTGCTTCGCTTTACTGCACTTCGCAGATACTGCATTTTTTACAAACGGAAGGTTTGTGGCAACCCTGCACCAAGCAAATGTAATGGCACCATTTTCCCAAAAGCATTTGCTCACTTTGTGTCTGTGTCACATTCGTAATCTCTCAAGATTTCATTATTACATGTTATGGTAATCTGTGACCAGTGATGATGACTTGCTGAAAGTGCAGGTGATGATTAGCATTTTTTAGCAATAAAGTATTTTTAACCAAGTTATGCACTTTTTAAAGACATAATGCTATTATACACTTAATAGACTGCGGTATAAACATAACTTATACGCACCGGGAAACCAGAAAATTCACCTGACTTGCTTTATCAAGGTTGTTTTTACTACAGTGGTCTGGAACCTAAACTACAATTCCCAAGGTATGCCTATAACAGACAACTTCTAGCATAGGAAACTCAATCCTAAGTGAACTTCTATTTTAACCCTATCTTTAGATTCATCATCAAAAAGATCTTGACAGTTCATGCCTAGCTCTGTGATCTTGCATCAGGCTCAACTTCAATGAAGTTTTACATACATACATTCCTAGCTCTAGAGAATTTTGAGATGATAATCAGACATTAATTGGGAGAAAGAAATGCAAGTGGGAGTAGGTGGCACAGAGAGCAGGATAAAAGAAGGAAGATTTTTGGCACTGGTAGGCTTTAATAAGGAAGTTCCACCCCTGTCCACTCACTTCTTACAGGCTTTTATCTTATACTCCCCAAAGCAAACCTAGTTACTGAAAATGTATTTACTTCTTGGGATGGAAGTTTACCTGTCTTATTTTTCCCTTTCCCATCAGAGACAACTCCCTAAGAACCCAAAAAATATATATACACATTCAAATACAAAGAAAACATGCATTCAAGAGATTGTTTTACATTTTCATAACATTTTAACATTTAATAGAAACTATATACAATTTTTTATTATATCTTACATAAGATAGCCACTACAGAAATTTACATAGGTTAGAAGCAAGATGGATGGTTAAGGAGGGCCCAGTCCTGTGGTCTATTCTCAGAGGTCATAGGTCAGAGTTCAGTGGAGGAAGGATGGGTTCAGATTACCAATCAGGTGAGAGGTGAAGAAAGGCTAAAACACAGGCCATTAGATAATCAGACACTGAGTTCCATTAATATCCCAAGGGTACACATCTCCTACCTAAAACCTATGTGTATTTGTGCCTGGACTTGGGAATTCCCATTACAAAGATGTCTCTCCCCTTAGGCACAATCCCAAATACTCTCTCAATCCCAGCAGCTCTGACAGGAGTCACCCATCTCTCTCTTCCCTGCAGAGTGAGAAGACACTATTGGTCCCTCCCCTACAAATTTGGTTTGTTTGACTACAGCACTCAATAACCCAGAGGAAAAACCACCTCATAGTGTTGAGTTGTCCTTCAGTGAGAGACAGTCTTAAATACTTGTTTAAAGAATGGAAAATTCAAATCCACCAAAGTCAAATGGTTCCCCAAACAAATTATCAACTGATAGAAGAGGGTTCTGGCTTCCCATTTGCAGTAGCCACTCCGCTCTGAAGCAGTGGTGCAGAGGCTTTCTCAGAATTTCGAGAACCCTGTGATCTGCACCCATCTCCAGCCATCTGCATCTGGCCCTGTTAAAACAAAGTCACTTTGGTTACAAATCCATTCATTATGGTCTGAAACATGAATCTAACTTACCACAGCAGAAATACAGTAACTCTGAGACGTTGCTCTTCCCATACTAACTACCTCTAACCCTTGGAGTCAGCGGTCATGATATGTAGCATTACCGAGGCCCTCCCAATGGGAGGGCGAACTGTGGTTGTTTCTTCCAATGAAACAGCCATTCTCTGCTGAGGTTCCAGAACAGCCAGCAGATCACAGGAAGATAGTCCTTTGGGCCTCTGCTTGAAACCAACAGCTATAGTACAACTGTCAGTCTTCAGTCAGGGCCACCGGTACCCCACCCAAAGCTCAAAGAAAAAAGCCAAGTCACATTACTTGTCCTTACTCTATGATGAAAACAATTCCAGTGCTGAACTCTCCCTTTAAAAAGAACCATTTATGTAGGTTCCTTGTCTTAACCTCTTCTAGTTAAGAAACATGTCCCACTCTCTGAGATTCTGGGACTAGTGGTGTTCTCTTTAAGGGACCATCTGGAGACTTGCCATCTGGGGCACCTGTACAGTCTACTTGTGATGACAACCCCACTCACTAGGAGTACATGCTAGCCATAGCCCGCAGGGAGACCTGTGCCTGGATGGGGTTGTCCTTCACTTGCCAGAATATCCACTGAACCTTCAGCAATTTCTTTGACTGAATGATCTTCAAGGGTTAGTGAAGGATCAAAAAGTAAGGGTGAAGGAGGGCACTGCATACCATCACCCACAACATCCAAGTCCTAGGAAAAGAAAGAGAAAAGCCTATCAGCAAAACCAAGGGAATCAATAAGCTGAAGCTGGCGTATTTTTCAACAAACCTCAAAGCAATTTTCCCATATTTCCCTCACCCCTTTGCCTACCTTTAATCAAAAAAAGATTTTCCCAGAATGTCCAACAAATGGGATAAGATCCAAAAGCACTAAGAACTTTTGCTTGCTGCTGAGTATAAAGCACAGACCACTATACTAGCTTTAAAAAAAAAAAAACCCACACCGTATTCTCACATAGAAAAATTCAGAGACAAACAGTAGAAGAGTAGTTAACAGGGGCTGGAGGGAGAGAGGAAGCAGGAGGTAGAGTTCCATGGGCAAAAAGTCTCAGGGCTGATAGATGGACAGTGGTGACAGATGTGCGATATTGTGAATGTACTTAATACCACTGAATTGTACACATAAAAATGGTTAAAACAGTAAATTTCATGTTACAAATCTTTCACCAAAAAATTTTATTTAAAAAAAAAAAGTGTATTCCTTCTAAGACTTAACTACAGTCACCATGTAAGTTCACCGGTAGTCAATCTAATATGGACAATTAGGGTAATCACAAACTAAAATAAAATACTGTTTTAAAAGACGGGACGATATGCGGGGTGCCTGGCTGGCTCACTCGGTACAGCATGTGACTCCTGATATCAGGGTTGTGAGTTCAAGCCCCATGATGAGCAGAGAGCTTACTAAAATAAAGACTGGACAATATAAGATTGCTTGATTAATATTCTAACAGTCACAGTGAGCTAGGAAATACTATTCTGATTAAGTCCCTATGCCCACCCAGAAATCCCTAATTCTTAAACAAAACATACTTCAATTGCTCTTTAAAAAAAAGGAGGGGGCACGTGGGTGGCTCAGTTGGTTAAGTGCCTGCCTTCAGCTCAGGTCATGATCTTGGGGTCCTAGGATGGAGCCCCATGTCCAACTCCCTGCTCAGTGGGGAGTCTGCTTCTCCCTCTGCCCCTCCCCCCACACTCCTGCTCCCTCTTCTCTCTCCCACTCTCTCCCGTCTCTCTCAAATAATTAAAACCTTTTTTAAAAAAATAAGGAGAGAGAGAGAGAGAGAGAGAGAGAGAGAAAGAAAGAAAGAAAGAAAGAAAGAAAGAAAGAAAGAAAGAAAGAAAGAAAGAAAGAAAAAGAAAGAAAGAAAGAAAAAGAAAATCATATTCCGTAAACTATGTTCTTCTGATTGAACGAGCCATTCCCACTGAGATGCTGAATGGCTAACAGGCCACAGAAACACATTAGTCTTGGCACCTGTTTGAAACCAACAGCTACAGCAAACCACTGGTCTTGATTCAGGGCCAAAAGCATTGCAAAGCCACAGACAATGTGTCAAACTGACTTTCATGCTACCAAGAGTCTACTGCAAAACTCCCTTCCCAAGAGTGAATATTACAAAGGGCTTCTACTCCCCTATGCCCAATCCACTTTATAAAGGCTCTGTTTCCAGCAATCTAGCTTTACAACAGACTTAGTTTTATACTTTTAAATTAAGTCTAAGAGTTTGAAACCGTTTCCACTTCTTTGGTGTGCTAATCACCGAATTAAGTATCACACTTCACAATAATTAAGGTAAAGAATATTAATTAAAGAATGTACCACACTTAAACCTGCTCAATTTAAGCAGAAACTTACAAAGGGACATGGTCAGCTACCTAACATCGATTTCAGATGTGTCAAAATCAATCAACCTATCTATCATCTATCTATTTTAGAGAGCACGCAAGTGGGGGGAGGGACAGACAGAGAGAATCTTCAAGCAGACACCCCCCACTGAGCACACAGCTGGACACAGGGCTTGATCTCACAACCTTGATCATGACCAGAGCCAAAACCAAGAGTCCCACACTAAACTGACTGAGCCACCCAGGTGCCCCTAGAAACTTCTGTAATATCCACAGAAACCTGTATTCTCACGTGGTTAGACCTCTGAACTATTTTCTCCAATTCTTTTACTATGCACAATTATTATACAAATAATTAACTTGGAATTTTTTAAAAACCCATTTAGGGACACCTGGGTGGCTCAGTTGGTTAAGCATCTGCCTTTGGCTCAGGTCACGATCCCAGAGTCCTGGGATCCAGTCCGGTGTCTGGCTCCTTGCTCAGCTGGGAGCCTGCTTCTCCCTCTGCCTGCCACTCCCCCTGCTGGTGCACGCGCTCTAACATGCTCTCACTCTCTCTCTGGCAAATAAATAAATATTTTTTAAAAATAATAAATGAAAATAAAAGAACCCATTTAAGTAATGAGGCATAAAGTTTCCAAGTCTCAAGATGACAATGGTATGGAAATGTTTTCTAAAGAAAATAGACACTGAAAAGGCTTTTCTCAAATATTCATGCTTTCTGTTACAAGAATTAAAATTGGGGAAAGGAACCTAAAACAAGAAGAGAGGATCAGCGGAAATGCCTATCACAACAGGAATATTCAGAAACATAAGTCCATAAGGACATAAAGACAGAATCCACATTTTGTTCTGATCTCAAAAATCACACACTAAAAGTTAATAGGATTATGGTATTAGGCTGTTACTTGCCGAACATCCTTGGATCAAAGCACAGAAAACAGGCAAGTATAATATCCAGAATGAAAGACTTAATTTTAACCTAGATTAATATCTAATACCTGGTCCTCCCACAGGTAAAATTACCAGAAGTTATTCTATGGCAGAATGTAGGTTTATAAGCTAAGATTGCTTGGTGAAATTCATACAATTAAGAAATCATTTTTCCCCAGCAAAATTGCATACTAATAAATATATCCAGAATTTATGGGAGGATAAAGTTTCTTTTCTAAAACTGGAGTTTGTTTCAACATTTTCTGGAGAATTTTTACCTCCAAAGATTAAGAATAAAACTATACTTATAATGACCAATATGGTTTATCAAAAGTATATTAATATGAACATAGTAGATAATGAAGTACAAATGACTGTTTACCATTTTTAAACCTCTAACATCAAAGGGCCATCTTTTTTTTTTTTTTTTAAGATTTTATTTATTTGACAGAGAGAGACAGCCAGCGAGAGAGGGAACACAAGCAGGGGAGTGGGAGAGGAAGAAGCAGGCTCCCAGCGGAGGAGCCTGATGTGGGGCTCAATCCCATAACGCCGGGATCACGCCCTGAGCCGAAGGCAGACGCTTAACAACTGAGCCACCCAGGCGCCCCCATCAAAGGTCCATCTTAAAAATCCACTGGAGGGGCGCCTGGGTGGCACGGCGGTTAAGCGTCTGCCTTTGGCTCAGGGCATGATCCCGGTGTTATGGGATCGAGCCCCACATCAGGCTCCTCTGCTATGAGCCTGCTTCTTCCTCTCCCACTCCCCCTGCTTGTGTTCCCTCTCTCGCTGGCTGTCTCTATCTCTGTCGAATAAATAAAAAAAAATTAAAAAAAAAATAATAATAAAAAAAAAATAAATAAAAATCCACCGGAATCCCAAAAATAAGGTTACTTCTCACACATTCTTTCGGAAAAAAACAAAAAACAAGCAATAAGAATTAACAGATTTGACAGTATGTTTTTAGATATTTTTAAAGATTTTATTTATCTGAGAGAGAGAGAGAGAGCGAGCGAGGGTGCGCACAAGCAGGAGAAGGGGCAGAGAGAGGAGGAGGGCCAAAGAGACTCCCCGCTGAGTGCAGAGTCCTGCTGTGAGGCTGGATGCCAGGACTCTGAGATCATGACCTGAGCGGAAATTAAGACCCTTAACTGACTGAACCACTAGGAGCCCCGATTTCAAGATTTCCTTAATGTCAGTTTCACATATAATCATGAATCGTATAATCTCTAATATTTTGTGTAAAAATTCTCCAAAAAGCAATACTAATATGGTAAAAATGGGTGAAAGGGGAAAAGCAAAAAGGTCAAAACAGAAATGGCTCTAAAAAATTAATTATCAGATGAAATAAAAGTTACTAACCTAATACATCTACATAAAATACATGTGCTAGCTTCTACATATGTACATTATTATCTGAAAGGAATGTGCTGATATGGTGATTAGGTTAATTTTCAGACCTTATAAAGTTGCTCATGTTAAAGTTAAAAAAAAAAAAAGATAGCATCTCTCTGCATTTTCTTCACATTTAAAAATGAAGGGAAGTGGACAAAACTCTGTCCTTATCAACAAAGGGCTATCTGTTAATTTGCCCTCTTCAACATAATCTCACTGGAAAAACTTGGGAAGCACTGAAGCATATAAGGTCCCTTTCTAGTTTCCATATTCTATGAAGTCTGTGTGAAAGAAATTTTTTAAAAAGCAATTATAATCAGGATTATAATAAAAATTATTTTATTATAAATGAAATAATGAAAAAAAGTTTAATAAGCCTGTAGATCATATGTAACCAAAAGGAGGGGAGGGGATTACCCCCCAAAAAAAATTAGAATCAGTTTATTCCTAATACCACCTTTCTTTTTCAGATATTACCTTGTCCTGGTATATCCTTTTTGCAAGCAATACCCTTGAAGCCACCCAAACTTTGCCTCTACCCTTAGCAAATAATCTTGCAACCTATATTCAATTTTCCATTTACAGTTGTTAAACATGTCATTGTTATACACAACACACCTTTATTATGAAATACAGATTTATCTTCAGAACAAATAATGAAGACCTTGACCCAAAGCGCTAAATATTAAGTGTAGTGCTAAAACAGACTGATCCCTGAGTCAGTAGGACAGTACTAGTGAAGAGTACGAATAAAATCAGAGATGGGTTTATGGGACCAACTGAGGAACAAGCTTATAAAAGTGTACATACTTAGAAGGCTGTAAATACTTAAAAAGAGATCACTGTTGTTCTAGTCCATTCACAACAGAATCTACAATAACATATCAAAAAAAAAAAAAAAGCCAGTAGGCAGAGCTAAGTTTAAAGTCATTTCCTGAGGGGCACATTAACCTGAAAATTAAACATTTACTACTACAGAGCAAAAACACAAGCTTACAACTGTCAAGAGTAGATATGAGAATTCATTTGCATGATTAAGATTCTAGTGAATCGCTCACCTTGTGGACGGGTACCAAGTGTCCTGGCTATACCAAATCCAACCATAATCTTGACTTTCCAACTTCCCATAGTTTACAATTTAATTCCCTTATCATTCCCTCAGAAAAACGCCTGCCAATTTAACTGTCTCTAAATCAATATGCCAACATATACATACAACCATACATGTATCATTTCAAAAACTTTATCAAGTCTCCTGGCCACAAAAGATGAACCTAGTCTCACCATTAATAAATAAGGCCTTGCCTCAAGGGCCAACCAGAGCAGAGCTTCTCTAACTTACATCACTGAACTCCAGAGGTAAACTCTCAGTGGGCTGAAGCTCGGCAGCACTCAAGTACAGATCCATGGGGCCGGCTTCCAGATCGTCTGGCACAGACAGTACCTGCTCGGGCTTATACATCTGAGGAGGCAACTGGAAATGCAGTGGGCAGCAAGGATCCTCAGAGAGGCTTACAGGAACTGGTTTGTTGCAGGGTACCTCTTCAGAACCCTGGCAGCATTTGAAGAGAACCTGATTCGTGTCCTGACAAATATCTGTAGAAAAATGGTCAAGGGAAATAAAATGGATCCATTGGAGGCACAAAATACAAGTACTGTCTGCCATGTAAAATTCAAGGTCTGCACTACAGAAGACAATTGGTTACACCTGAAACAGAACCGAACACAGTTAGCAATTTTTAAAGTCCTCAAAGTAAGTGTCATTCACTGGTATCTAATTCTCTACCAGTAATTTAAATCTAGACCCCAACCTACACTTCAGGATCCCAGTCATTTAACTAGAGACACTAATCTTGTTTTCACTTGGGAGAGTCAAACACAAAACATCTGAAAACACAGCTAAGCAAACAGCAAGAACAATCCTAGGAATCATACCCATTCAGAAGAAACATGCTATGGCAAAGGCAAATAGCTTGCAGAAGCGCTACCAAGCCCTCCCAAGAGTCAAGAAATATAGTGTTGTTTCTGCTCTGTTCAGCACACTGGCAAAAAAATTGCAAAAACTTTTTGAATCTTGTTTCCAAAATGTTTACATATGTTTAAAGCAGCAGAGAACTAGGGAAAATAGAAGCTCTAGTAATAGACAAAAAAAAAAATAAATAAATTCCCATGCCCCCTTGTTTTGGGGGATGGGCTGCTAGTGCAGAGGAGTTCTGTCATGGTCCCAAAGAGAAAGGAGAGAAGATAACTTTGCTTATGAAGTCCCATGGAAAGGAAGTACTCCAGGAACACTCCAGGAGCACTAACAACCTCTATTAACAGAAAAGGGCCAGTTTCCAAGTTGGCAAAGCAGCTCTGTAGGATGAATCAAAATTACACTGATTAGATAAAACAACAAAATTTAGGGGCGCCTGGGTAGCGCAGTCGGTAAGCGTCTGCCTTCAGCTCAGGGCGTGATCCCGGCGTTCCGGGATCGAGTCCCACATCAGGCTCCTCCGCTGGGAGCCTGCTTCTTCCTCTCCCACTCCCTGCTGTGTTCCCTCTCTCCCTGGCTGTCTCTCTGTCACATAAATAAATAAAATCTTTAAAAAAAAAAAAAATTAAAAAATTAAAAAAATTAAAAAAAAAACAACAAAATTTAGTTCAAGTTACTCTATGAAATGTTTTATTCAAGTGATAACCATTTCTTGAAATTTTAACATGGATTTTCCCCTAGATTAAGAGGCAACTGTTATTTCAAATGCGGGCTTATTTTTATTTAATTTATTTATTTATTTAAGATTTTATTTATTTATTTGACAGAGAGAGACAGCGAGAGAGGGAACACAAGCAGGGGGAGCCGGAGTGGGAGAAGCAGGCTTCCTGCCGAGCAGGGAGCCCGATGCGGGGCTCGATGCGGGCTCGATCCCAGGACCATGGGGTCATGACCCGAGCCGAAGGCAGACGCTTAACGGCTGAGCCACCCAGGCACCAACCCCCCTCCCTTTTTTTTTTTTTTAAAGATTTGAGGGCTTATTTTTAAACCAGAAAGCACAATTTTCTACAAATTAATTTTACCCAGGATTATAGAATTATGGGTAAACTTTCCTCCCAAATTTTAGGGTAATTTCTAAAAATTAAAAAGTCTAGCATACATTTTATTTTTAAACCAAATAAAACTTCTTGAATAAAGCCATTTGTTTAGATCAATTCTTGGAAACTGCTGAACTCTTAAGGCAGGGTTTCACCACTGTAGTACTACTGACATTACTGGCCATCCTGTGCATTGAAGGATGCTTGGCAGCATTCCTGGCCTCTACCCACTAGATGTCAGTAGCACTCTCATCCCTAAATTATAACAAGCAAAACTGTCTCCACACATTGCCAAATGGGGATAACATGGTCCCCAGTTGAGAACCACTACTTTAAAGGAACAGTAAATAGTACAAAGTAAACTGTATTTATTGAATGAAAATGAACAATCAAATGAACACATGAATCTAACAGGAACAACCAGATTTGCATTCTCTATGTGCTTAAGAAAATCTAAAGTCTCCGATGTGCTTTAAAAGTCCAATCTTATTAAATTATTAACACTTTAATCAATCCATTAAATGTTTTAATCAGAACTTTTTTCACGGATTTCAAAGGACTTTCACAAGTCTCTTATTTAATACAATATCCTGGAAAAACCCTCCCCCATCCTCCTCCACCCTCTTTCCTTTCCAATGGGGACAAGTGAGACAAAGAGAAGGGAATGGTTGACCTACAACTAGAGTGTGGGTCCTTCACTTTCAGTCCAGTGCTGTCTCCATTAGACCAGAGTAAAGAGTTAACAGGTCACCAATGGCAGTCGCATCTTTCTCTGGGATAAGGACTTAAGGAAGGGTAAGTGACTTAAGCAACTATGGAGTGGAAAGGAAAAAAGCATAAAACAAAAGAAATCATACTTCCCTTCTCTTTTCAAATACATTTCATATTCAACTTTGCTTTTTAAAATATTAATATCCTAATAAACTGAGTATAATACTGTAAGTCTAAAATATTCCTTAGTAACTGCAAATTGAGTTTTTCTGACTTACAAAGTAATTCAAGCTCACTGAAGAAAACCTGAAGAGTACAAGGCAGAGGAACAAAGGGTATTCATAACCCCACCATCGAAAAGTAGCCAATTTCTGTTAATTCCCCTCCCAGTATTTGATTATATGTAATTCCATATCCTATTTTTGTCACAATCATTTTCCTATGTCATTCATAAACTTTGTTAATCTAACGTTTATTGCTTAAACATATCCCACATAATGTTGTATCATAATTTTCTTCTCTATACCCCATCTCTGAAAATTTTAAGGCTGTCTCCAGCTGAAGGAATTTTATGTAAAAATAACAGTCTGCATTTGATTATCTCCTTAAAATAAATTCCAAGGTAACATCATAGTATCAAACAATATGAATACTGCCAAGCTGCTTTCTAAAAAGCTTGTACCACTCGATCTTCCCACTGGCAGTACTGAGGACCCATTCACAATCTCACCAACTTGCAATCCACTCATTCACTAAATATATATCTACAAGTATTAAATTCATAGACTAAAAATTTCCTTATTTCCTATTTCACTTATGTACAGTGAAAATAAACTTTCAACACTGAGCCACTTCTTTTAAATCTGTCCACCTTTGCCCAATCACGTTTTGAGCATTTATTTTTTTAATTACCTTGCACAAGTATTTTGTATATTAAGGACAGTAATCCTTTATCAGATATTCATTACAAAAATTAATAAACTGGTAAAATATTCAATAAAGAGAAAAAAATTTTTTTCCTCTCAGAAGACCAAGAGAAGGTTCTCCTTCTTTTCCTATTAAAGAAGATACAGGGGCGCCTGGGTGGCACAACGGTTAAGCGTCTGCCTTCGGCTCAGGGCGTGATCCCGGCGTTATGGGATCGAGCCCCGCGTCAGGCTCCTCTGCTATGAGCCTGCTTCTTCCTCTCCCACTCCCCTGCTTGTGTTCCCTCTCTCGCTGGCTGTCTCTATCTCTGTCGAATAAATAAAATCTTTAAAAAAATAAAAATAAAAAAAAATAAAGAAGATACACTTCATTTCCAAATATTTTATATCTCTGGCCAGGCAAATGAAATCGAGCAAGATTTAAGCCTTTCAGATAATAAAGATCATCATACGAACAAGTGCTTTTACTGTGAAAGTAACTTTCTTGATATCCACAATAAGGACGCACTTTCACAATCCAATATACACAAAAAGTCTTACAATCTGATAGTAAATGTGGCCTCATGGCAGAATCAAGAAATACTATGATGGTTCAAAAGCAAACTAACTAGAAGGGTAGGGAGTGGAATCATTCCATTTTTGGAAATAGTAAGTTTCCAATTTGAATGAAGTCTAAAATATACAAATTAGGGCCCTGACCATACAAAAGGATACTTCTCAAAGAAAGGTCACAGTTCAGAACCTACTGTTTTTTGGTGGAAAACCCATAGTAATTTTTGTGTGTGTGATAACTGGATTTAACACTATTCTATTTCCAATGAAAAAGTTCTATCAGGGATCTCTGTATTTTGGAATCCCAGTATTAATTTACTACAAATGAGTATTAGCCCACCCCTATCTCCAATGACTCAGATGTTTCTTTCTAATGAATTGACCATTACATTTCCAAAGTTCTGAAATGGCCAACAGACCATAGAAAGACATTTCTTTAGGCTCCTGCTTGAAACCAACAGCTTCAGCAAACTGCTGGCCTTGATTCAGGGCCAAAGGAAAACAAAGACCTTCAATTAAGCAAACTATCAGAGATTCCCACCAGCCTTTAGTCTAGCTAGCAAACTGAACTGAATAAAAAAGATACGGGTAAGGCAGTGTCTGGTCATTGGAAGAGACTGATTGGAACAACGAACATCATCCACAAAGGCCAAGCACCTCTGACTGGAACGAGTCGTATGAGCCTAAAATGGAGAAAACAGATAAATGAAACAAACCGTCCAAAGAAAATACAACCAATTGGGGCATCTGGGTGGCTCAGTTGGTTAAGCATCCGACTCTGTTTCAGCTCTGGTCATGACTTCATGGGTTGAGAGATTGAGCCCGTGTTGGGTTCTCTGCTCAGGGGGAGTCGGCTTCAAGATTCTGTCCCTCTGTCCCCACCCCACTCACATGCACTCTCTCTTTAAAGTAAATAAATAAATAAATCTTACACCCCCCCAAAAAAAGAAAAAAGAAAATACAACCAATTATCTATGAGAATACTTACTTAACACATTTAAGGAAGGTACATCCTTAAAGGATAAAGAACTCAACATAGGACAACCTCAAGATCAAGAGTCTCTGGACTCACGTGCTCTTTTCAAACTACCCCACTTCCAATTAAGTCAAGTTTCAGAGCCAAGACCGTACAATGTTTTGACTATTACCCTAACTTTGAAAACAAATACATACCCCTTAGAGGTATAAACACAAATTACCTGTTGGGCAGCACCATCTGTGGCCAGCATTCTGCGTTCCTTCAGCTGCCTGTGTAATAAGGCTTCCACTCCATAGCGCTGACGATACCGCCGAAGACATTTTAGACGCTTCAAGTTCTCTCGTTCTTTGGCCAAAAGTCCCTCTGGGCCAGTCAGGAGACTACTACCTGGTGAGTCACAACAGTCAATATGTTATGTGCCAAGCAACCAATAAGGGATGGCTGCTCCAAATTAACAAGAAAAAAACGGTAAACTTGGGCCATAAGATAGCCACTTTCGAAAGCAAATTCTCTTCCACTCCAGGTACTAAGACAGAAATAAATCTAACTACCAACAAATTCACATTTTGAAACCACGAACAGCTGGTGGAGACTAGCATAAAACTTGCCTAGAGCTTCATGTTCTACTTTGCGATTATGTAAATAACGTCGCTTCTTCTCTTTGAGCAGATGCTGAAGTCGTTTAAACTGATCGATGTACAAAGACTGCAAACGAATTAGCTTCTCACGCATTATCAGGGCAACTTCTTCTGCTGTGTAGACACCAGCATGTCTGGAATAAAACAGTATTCAGCAAAAGTAAGAAAACACAGTATTAAACCCAAGCTTAAAAGGAGAAAAGGGTAGAGAGGAGACTTAAGTTTGTTATTTAACAAGAAGTCAGCACTGAGGCCATCACCTTATTACATATGAATGTTTTCACAAACAGCATTCAAGTTATTAAAAAACAAATAATAAGGAAAATTCCTGAGCATGGATACTAATGTATGATCTCACAACATGAGGAAGGGAAGAGGTTTCTTCATTTTTCCCAGTTATCTGCAGTTAAGAAGTGAAGATATGGAACATTCAAAATTTTTATTAACCTACAATCTTATTACATTTCATAATTTAGTCACTTACCAGTCAGGACAGCTTAAAAGTATTCCATTTAGTAGCATTAATATCATTAATAATAGAAGTATAAAAAATAATTTCAATTTCTAATTTAAAATACACTCCTATATTGGAATTTACATAAGCCCTCAAAATACTGGTGCACAGTGGCTATTCATGGTCCCCAGCTCAATTTCTTGACAAATTTCTCAAAATACAGTACCCTGGGTGAGCCGTTAACTCCCAAAGATCCAGATCCACATCAACTTTACTAAGCTTTGCCACCAATTATAACAGAATTTTTTAAAAAGTTATTCTAGTGATTATGATGAGGTCACATAAGCAACTGAGTTAAATAGCAATTTAATTGGAGACTTTCCTGATTCTGACTTATGTAAGTCTGAATGAAAAGATAAGCCTCCGGGCATGTGGGTGGCTCACTCGTTAAGCGTCTGCCTTCGGCTCAGGGCGTGATCCAGCCGTGATCCCGGCGTTATGGGATCGAGCCCCACATCAGGCTCCTCTGCTGGGAGCCTGCTTCTTCCTCTCCCACTCCCCCTGCCTGTTTCCCTCTCTCGCTGGCTGTCTCTCTCTCTCTCTCTCTGTCAAATAAATAAATAGAATCTTAAAAAAATTTAAAAAAAGAAAAGAAAAGATAAGCCTCAAATTTAAAAGATTTTTGGTTCCATTAGCCTTGTATGATCATTACATAACCAGCAAGAGGAAATCAGATATATACTTGACTTCCTATTTTCATATTTTGACTGAATAAAAATTATTTCCTTTATTTAAAAAACAACACATACAAATTACATACTCAAACTAATTTTAAATCCAAAAATTACACCTTCTTAAAAAATTAGCTGTTAAGCCATTAAAACAAACAGAATAAATAAAATTATTAACTTCAGGACTGAAGCAAGGAATCTCTGCCCAAAATTTTTCTCGAATATAAATGGAAGCCAATACTACCTGTGCGTAAGTACAATTCCAAAGTACTCAGAAGTAAAAATAAATTAAGAACCAAAACATGATGAATAAAAACTAGCAAATTATACCAATGACAAAATATAAGACTATCAAAAAACTGTGGAAAGGTTTTAAAAAATATCTGAAGTCTGAATAAGACAACTAGTTTGCATCTTCAGGAAAATGGGTTTGCTGCATTCGTATGTCTGCACACCTAAAATACTGAGGCCTTAACCTATATCAATTTTGTTAAAATGAAATTAACTTCATTGTACCCTGTCAGAAGAGAATTTAACCAATAGTCTAGGGACTAGAATTTATAAATGGAAAGCCACTACAATTAGGATTTACTACACATCATTGGGAGGAGTGGGGGAGCGGGTTTTATTTAAAGATGGATGTTCCAGGGGCGCCTGGGTGGCACAGCGCTTAAGCGTCTGCCTTCAGCTCAGGGCGTGATCCTGGCGTTATGGGATCGAGCCCCACATCAGGCTCCTCTGCTAGGAGCCTGCTTCTTCCTCTCCCACTCCCCCTGCTTGTGTTCCCTCTCTCGCTGGCTGTCTCTATCTCTGTCAAATAAATAAATAAAATCTTTAAAAAATAAATAAATAAATAAATAAATAAAGATGGATGTTCCAAACATTCACAGCTAGTTACTAAAATCATGTACCAACTACCCTTATCTGATGTTCACAAATTTAAGTCACAGTTTTATTATCTGAATTCATCTTCAAAAAAAAGGGAGTCATCTTACCTTCCATTAAATAATGTCTCTTATGAAAGAGTACTCCCCCAAATTTAAAAATGATGAAGACTCAATAACCTGAAATGACCTTTACAAAACTAGTTCTGAATGCCTGTAGACGTCACATGGTAAAAATTACTTTTTAAATAAGGAAAGATTTAACAATTAGTTTTAAGCTAAAACTTCACCAGTGCAGGATGTTGTTGTAAATGAACTCTTCAGATTTCTTTTTACAAAGCAATTAAGTAAATGGTGACTTTGAGGAAAATCACATAAATATACCTACAAGGGCGAAAAGAAACTATACCACTATTAATTCTAGTTAGGATAAAATCTCTAATGACATCATCATAAACAATACAAAAGGCACCCTTCTGAAAAGTGAAGTGAAAAGTTGTTAATGATTCAAAAATGGGTCCTAAAGACAAAAAAACACTGACACCAGAGATGAAATTAAAAGAATTTCATTAAATAAAAAGACTTATTAAATTTAAGACAGCAATATGCAACCATATTAAAAAATTTAGTATTATAAGACATTTAACAACTCTACTGACATCCCTAAAAATGCAAGTATTTTAGGAGGCTGAAATTTTTGGGGGGTAATCTCACAGAGGAATTAAGGGAAGCCTTGTATTTAGTTGCCTGCTTCATTTTCCCTTTTGAATGTTTCTCTGAGGAGAAACTGACACCAAGTACCTAGTCCTTTTAACATTTATAAATCTCATAAAATTAACTGGTATTTTTAAGTTACACTAGCATAAATATGTCCCCTAGAGACTGATCCACTCTAGATTACTACTGACAAAATCAAGTTTTTGGACCTTCGAAGCTGAGTATTTACCACACCAAAGGACAGTCACTTTGTGACCCTACAGAGCATGTACCTCTTCAAAGCAGCACGTCTGGCATTTCCAGAAGCACAATGGGAAAAAAAAAATGTTTGGTATAAAGTTACTACTTTGAGAGAATCCTGCCAGATAATGAACATTCTTTTTCAAACCACTTAGATGACTTTCCAAACAAGTACTTCCTGAAGAGGTGACCATACTGATAATACTCAAGAAAAATAAGATGAAATTATTCTACTTAGAAAATGTAAACCTAAATGACTTTTTATAGAGACTAGAAATTCATGATCTCTCATACTACTTACAATACTTCTAAGCAAGCTGTCAGTGGAAGTGTTAAGAGACAGTAGTCAGAAAAAATGAAGAAAACAAAAAAAGAAAAAAATTAAACTAAACCTAAACCATGAGACAGAAATATGAGACTGTGAGTGTCAACGTTTTTGTTTCTACAACTCCTAAGGTGATCATGGGCTAAGTGAAGAGTAGAACCTTAGTTAAGATATAATTAGACTGATTACTCACTTCTGGGTTTCTAAATCAGTTTCTCTTTCTTAGGCATGAAACCAAAGGAAACTCTTGAACATCTTTTTATTTTTCTACTAGAGAAAAAAAAAAAACTCATAAAATGTAACTTTGCAAAAAAAAAAAAAAAAACTTTAAAAAAAAAAAAAAAAAAAAAGCAGGTATTCAAATATAGGCACATTATTGTTCCTGAGGTTTATGCCAGGAATCCATTTACATCAATTTCCTCTTCTCTAACTGACCTAAGCATTTCTCAACCAACATCCCATTATGTCCAAGAAATTTCCTATTTTCTCCCCTATACTTTTCATGTGTAGAATTTGATATCCAAAATTTTTCCAAATTACACAGCTTCCAAAAAAGAATAAAGTCTTGCCCTGCAGCAGGATAGTGATGAACCAGGACACTTAAAATGCAGAAGCTATTACTGCTCACAAATAGCTGAACTCTCTTCACCCCTCCTAAGTTATTTATCTATTAATAGCATGCATTACTATAGTCCACATTCTAACTACAAAAAAAATTTTAAGGCCTTATGTGGAGTTACAACTTACTTTAGGGGATCTTCTTGATCACTGTCTATGCTATCAGCTTCACTGTCAGGGTCACCTCTCCATGTCTGATCCACAGTAATGGGTTCCTGCTCCCCATCACTCCAGCTGTCTTCATCTGAGGCAAGGAAGGGAGAGCAGCCATTAAGACTTCCCACCTCTGTAACTCCACCACACAGAACTAGATTACTTAACACATCAACCCAAACCTTAACATTTAAGAAAACAAAACAAACAAACAAAAAACCCCAACAATTTAGTAAAAAGGTACTGGCAAATAAAATTGGCTTGAAAAAATATAACCCAGGTAAGGTTACTTAAAACAAATAAGGTAACCATGCCCTCAAAAGGACAGAAAGGTCCAACTCAAAATTATTCTTGCTTCCTGAAATTACCTTGCCTAACAAAGACAAGCATAAAAACAGCAATGAAGGAAATAGTCATAAACTCAAGAAAGTAAACCCAAGCACACATTACTTCAAACTGAAAAGAACTGGTGAACACAGCAATCCTGGAATTCTCACCAAATTGTCAATGAATTAACAATATTTTTGTATTATCACATGCCACGTATGTTCAAGGCACTGTACTAAACCAAAATAAGTTCTTTAACTTACTCTTCTTCCTTTTTCATTCTTATGAGAAAAGATCCTTACCCAGAATTCGGCTGGCTTCACTGCGGCTACTTTCTGGAGTCTGAGACCCCAGCTCTGTCTTAGCATAAGAGCTCAGCTGGCACAAGAGTGTTTCACCCATAGGCCCTGGATTAGCCTTCTTCATTTGAGCATGAAGTGCCAAGGCATTCCTACGAGCATGTTCAGCACAGAAAGACACCCTAAGGAGACAAAATATTAACATTTTATACTCAGGTCCCTTCTTGAAGGAGTTCAATCATTTTCATAGTCACTAGTCTTTAGATCATTTTTAGGAAATTAAAATAACTATTACCTTCATTTATATACTGAAAAGGCCAGTGAGGCAAGGTAATTTAACTGGCCCAAGGTCAACCTATTTGGTATTACTAAGGGGAAATGCAGGTAGCATAATCTGGTGCTTCATTCATCAAACAAAACATCCCAACTATAAAAATGCTGACATCATCCTAGAACAAATCAAAAAGATCTTTCATCTCTCAAAACTGGTTCTGGCAACTCTACATTTTACTTCAGTATCAATCCACTGTAGGTAATAAGATGTGTGGCACAATTTTAAAACCAAAATATACATGAAGAATTAACTAGCCAAGTTACATCTCTACATGAATACTCTTACTTACATGATGAAAACTATGAAGCCTTTCCCAGAAGAATACACATATACACAACCTAACAAGGTTCAGGGATGATCCAAAGGGTCAGGGACCCCAGGGTTAAGAATATTCTAGAATATCCCCTTATTTTATAGACGAGGGAAAAGGTCTAAAGAAATTAAGCGAGTGGCCCAACTGAAAGTGGCCTCTTTGCAGTTTTCAACGGTTTTTTTCCCCAATTTTACAAAAACTCCAGCTAGTCACAAGCCCACAATATACCACACCCCTCTTTCGTTTTAAAAGTACAAACGACATAGATTATCTATACATATATACCCATCTTTCTTCTCAGGCTTTGGAGCAGCACTGGGACATCTTTTTCCATTCTTCGTCGATATATAACTACACTGCTTGAAAGGTGCATTCTTGTCTTCAAGGATATGCTTAATGCAAAACTCCTGCCCCTCCAGGCGAGGTTGCGAGCATGGGCGATGAGTGAATGAACACGACAGGGGTTCCTGGGACCTGGGCACTGGGGTGATCCTCCCCCGACTGGTCGGCAAGACGTGGATCCGAATCCTGTTCATACCAAAACCTGCACACAGAAGATCAAAAAGCCCTTACCCTTCCCGAAAATTCCTGCTCCACGACATCCGGACCGACCGCGCGCAGCTTCCGAAAGACTGGCAGAAGTCACGCTCCGTAACTCCCCTCCGCCCACGTCTGCCCCAGACCGTTAGTCAATTTGTCTCACTTCAACTTCTCCCCCATGCCCGCGCCGCCCCCCACCCCCCGCCCCGACCACCAGCACGTCGTAAGTATCTCTCGGGCTCGCACGGCGGCAGCACGAGGAGCGAGCGCCCGCTCCACGCGGCGGCAGCAACGCTGCAGCGCCGCGCCCGGCCTCCGCCTCTCTGCATGCCGCCTTTGTCCCGGCCCGCCTCCGAGCTCACAGCTGGGCCCAGCCCGTCCTCGGCCTCCCGTGCAAGCGCCATTTTGTCCTCCAGCTCCGGGCACTGGAGAATCTGGCTTCTGAATGCCTATAGGAGGAGAGCAACCTCGACGCTGACTGAGACAAAGTAGCAGCCCGGAAAGGGCAAGACGGGCGAAGCAGCAGCCTAACTGCGAAAGCGAGATTAAGCACCGCCGCCATCTTACCTCTGCAGCCGAACCGCGCCGCTAGCCCTCTGGCCGCGCCACCCGCTTCTAACTCAGCCCCGCTCCTTTCCGGGCTCCCAACCCCTGATTGGCTACTGTGCCCACGGCTCTGTGTCACCATTGGCCGAGGCCAGCTACCTATCATGTCCGTGGGGGCGGGGCGCTGAGAAAAAGCGCGGCTGGGGTGGCTAAGACAACCTGTCCGTCAGTCAGCAACTCCGCCCCGGGGAGAGTGAGGTTTACCGTACGCGGGCTGCGGAACTCGCTCACGCCGCAGGGCTCTTCTTCCAGTTCACCGCGTGGCCGGTTTTCGGGCTGCTTTTGGCCGCTGTGTAGTCCTAGGCTGCTACTACCTCACCACCCCGACAAAGCGGGTAAAAAAATCAGACATACAGAGGCTAAAAGATCACTGTACAGTCAGTCGACTCTGTTTATACAGGAAAAGGCTGTAGTTTTCTTTTGTGAGCAGTTCATTTATTGAAACATTATTTACGGAGCCTGGGGAATTACATATATAAACACTTGATTCTCAGAGCAACCCTGAAATAATAAAGGCTATTATCTCCATTTTTACAGATAAGATAACCGAGGAACAGAATGGGCCTATAGCTAGTAAATGGGAGGAGGAGAATTTGAACCCAGCCCTCATTCTTTATCCCTTATTGCCTCTCGTACAGTATAGACCATTAGACTGAGAGTAAGGAAATATGAGTTCTGGTTTAGGCCCAAGTTCTCTAAAATCCTCTATAAGTTCATGCTAAATAATGCAGGTATATAGAAATGGCAGATACAACCCCAATTTTATCATACTTTAACGATTTTTGGTTAAAAGCATCTTTTTTCATCTCCACTACACCTCTTGTAGAAAGGAACCAACAATTTCTCCCTCTAACCCTTCTGGATCTTTTCTGCATCCCATCCTTCCAATGCTTCTTTATCTAGTGTCAGTTTAAGAGGTTTCTCCAGCACCAATAAGCACGTATGAGTCACACAGCAGGCGAGCACAGAGAATCTACAATTCTCAACAACGGCAGTTTAAGATACAAGAAGTGATTAAAACAAAAATGAGGGGGGCAGTTGGAAGAGATGCCATTTCCAGGTTAGGGCGTCCCTAGAAGGCCCTTCCCTGAAATTCATTTATTCAACAAATATTTACTGAGCACCTAAGTGCCAGGCACTGGAGATACAGAGAGTACAAGAAAGTACAAGAATTGCTCTTTTGGAGCAATTTGGGACTGTGGGTGCAATATAAACATAATATCAATAGCAACTGTGATTTAGACACATAAGCAAACACTCCAACCCTCAGAAGGGGTACAAAGAAGACATTTGTTATAAACTCCCTACAACTCAAAACTAGCTGGAGGCAATCACATTATAGAAAATATGGGAATCAGAATCTACAAGCAGGGGCGCCTGGCTGGCTCAGTTGCTAGAGCATGCAACTCTTGATCTTGGCATCCTAAGGTCAAGCCCCATGTTGAGTGTAGAGATTACTTAAAAATAAAATCTTAAAAAAATAAAATAAGAAATCTGCAACCAAATGTGATAATATCAAAAAGGAATATTAAAACTCTACTATAGTGAACAATGAAAAGAGGCATTAGGAACTAGTTAGGGATGCAACAGCCTTTCATTGTTTAATTAGAGTGTCTACTATAGGTCTTAGCTGAAAAAAAAATCCTCCTCATAAGCCCAACAGGCAAAAAAAATAGCTATTTAGAACCACTTAAGTGGGGAAGAGGACAGATATTATTAAAGGGTTAAGATGTTGGCAAATATACTTTGTGCTGTTTAGCAAAGTAGACAGCTGTTTTTAATCCACTGAACACTTTCTTAGCTATTGAATAGGTTAAAGTGGACCTGAGGCTGTTTATAAACAGAATTTGGCAAAAATGAATTCTTAAAGGAAAAAGAATTTTTGAGAATTTGGCGTTTTGGGGGCCAATCCTAGACAACGGGGTTTGTGTGTGTGCACAGGTGACAGAGAGAGAGAGAATGAATATGAATGAAGGCCAAACTGCTTTCTGTAAGTCATCCTCAAGTCAGTATGACAACTCCACCTTTCCAGTTGATTGGGCCAAACACTGGGAATCATCCGTGACTTCTCTTCCAAATTTACAGCAGATCCTACTGGCTCCAACGTCAAGATAAGTAACTTCTCATTACCTGGTCCAAGCCACTTTCATTTCTTACCTTAATTATTGTGAAAACGATCTTAAACACAGCCGGCCAGGGGCACCTGGGTGGCTCAGTTGGTTAAGCGTCTGCCTTCGGCTCAGGTCATGATGCTGGAGTCCTGGGATCCAGCTCCACATCAGGCTCCCTGCTCAATGGCGACCCTGCTCCTCCCTCTCCCTCCGCCCCACCCCCTGCTCATGTTCTCTCATTCACTCACTCTCTCTCAAATAAAATCTTTTTTTAACAAAATAAACCAGCAGGCCAAACGAACACTTTAAAACCTAAGCCAGATCACGTCACTTTTCGGCTCAAAGATTTTCAATGGTGCATGTCATACTATCTTTATAGCAGCTTACAAGGTCCTACAGTATCTAGTCTTCCATTGCCTTTCTAACTATATATCCTACTATTCTCTCCTCACTTGTCTCCATACTAGCTACACTGGCCTCCTTGCAATTTCTCAAACATACAAGCATGTTCTCACCTCAGAACCTTGCACTTGTTTCCTGGAATGAGCCTGTGATGTTCTTACCCCAGCTATTCTCATGGCTTGCGCTCTCACCTCTTTCAGATCTTTGCTGAACTGTAATCTCATTCCTAGCCATCTCATTTCCAATTTCAAGAGCCCTACTTAGCTATACACAGATACACAAAACATCTCTATCCCCCCTTCTCCGCTTTACTTCTCCAAAGTACTTATTATCTAACATACTAAGTTTTACCTATTTGTCTCCCCTACAACTAAAATGTGTAAATTCTAGGAGGGCAGGATGTTTCGTATGTTTACTGCCATATTCCCATCAGTAAACAGTACATAGCACTTGAATAAATTTAAGGCAGGAAAGTACCTGAGACTACTCTTCAGAAAAGGTCTATAGTATATAATTTTAACTTGTTCTTATGTTTTATCACTGTGGTTTTTCTGTTACCTGTTTGAGTGCTATGTGAAATGAAGCGGCTGATTTACCACAGTAAAAAAAAAGGCAGCACAAGTAGGACATGTGACATAAACCAAATCAGTTCAGAAATAGGTCCCAGAGCTACAGATTGCAGTAAATACGTGCCTTTTATACAGTAAATACAATCCACAGAAGACATAGAAAGGGCTTCAAACTTTTCTCAGATCATTGAATGATAGAGATCAAGCCTATCTTACTCTATGAAGTGTCATGGAGACCAGGATCATGTAAGCACCGACCGTACAATGAAGCCTAACTCTGTACCAATTGGTTTGACAAGCCCTATTAATGGGGATCCAGTTGCACACCACCTTTATACTGATTTATACCTCATCTATTGCCAAGGATGACACAGTTGATAGTAACTCTCTTAACAAAGGCAAATCAAATCACTAAACTTAAGGATTTTGTAATATCATCCATTCCTACATTCATTTTCTTTTCCTCCATTCAAACCAGACCAGAATTCCTAAAATGTTAGCAACTTCCACAAAATTTTCAGAAGTACAGCAATCAAAAATCCTAAGTTGTATTATCTTAGAAAATGATAGGATGACCGGAACTCAAGTGATATTTTTTTTCAGAAGTGTACATCATTCATTCTGTCAAACTGATCTTTTTTTCCTTTTAGTTTTTAAACTATAGCTTCTGCTAACCTTGTGTTATAAGTTTGGAGTATTTTAGCATAAGAAATCTTTCCCTTTAAATGTGTTATTTACAAGATTTACCTTGTGTATGTGGTTTTATATGTTCCAGGAAAACAATGAGTTTTCACTATCCATTTTTCCAGGCACCACCAAGAATGCTACATTGAGTGAGGGCTTTTTTCCCCCCTCTGACTACATCATACTTTATACTACCAGGTTCACTGTGACAACCAAATCTTAGTCTTTCCAATGATCTCAATTCCCACAGGATCTTGTGTAGTCAGAAAGTACATATTACTACCAAAACTAAAAACTGTAATCATAACAGTAAAATGACAGTTATAGACTAATTTGAAGACTTAGGACACATAAGCAACAATCAGGTGAGTGTTTTATCATTAACATTTATTGATGGGATGGATAAATACATATTGAGAAACATACTTGACAGCAAGATATCAAACTGATAGCCAGACTATAAAATGTATACAACATCCTTTTTTTAATTTTTTAAAAATGTTTTTGAATTTTTTACAAAGAGCCCTTACTGTAATGGTCACTTACATCCTATCAGTCACATAACAGCAGTAGAGATCCCAGGGGTAGCATCCAGAACTGAGGTGCCCCAAGGAAGACAGAGGCAACAGCAGAATAGTATGCTGAGAAAGGACTCTTAAGAGCAATACAAAGAAAACAGACAAAAATATTACCACAAAGTTGTACCTGAGTGACATAGATTGGTAAAGTATTTTACTTTTTTTCTTCTTCTTTGCTCTTTGGTCTGATAAGAAAACGGACAGTTTCAGGTGTGTGAAGCAGGGTGAGGGAAAGGTCAGTTTCAAATCCAGAAACCTAGGTCTAAACACTAAGTTAGGCTGCTGCATTCTTTTCTTTGGGTGCTTAACCCAGACAGCACTTCCATCTTGTAACCAATTCCAATGTGATCTACCACTAACCAGTTAGGTCCTCAGCGTTCAACTGAAGAGTTCCTGATAACCTGATGGAGACATACCTGCTCTGGCTTCAATTAGCATGCTGTCAAGCATCCCTCTCCATGCTTAACATGGCGACGGAAAACCCAAGAGTCTTTTCTCTTCATTCAACCACAGATATGCACTCATAAAGGGGAAAAGCAGACACTGCTTTTTAGTAAACATTTTCTTTCCCTCCCTTTTCCAATGCCAAGTTCATATTAAAAACTTTAGAAACATTAAAATGGAAGGGTCTCCCACTTAGAAAATAATTCTCATTCCAGACCACTCTATCAGGTAGGATTACAGTACCATGCTTGTTTCAAACTCACAACCACAGAGGGATAAAAAGACAAAATAAAACTTGATAGTATGATACAATACAAACATTTCTTAAACCATCAAGAGCAAACATTCAGTTTTCAGTTAAAAGCCGGGTGTTAACAAGCAGCAACACAGGAAATCTGGGGAGGTATGAAAGTCACTGAAAGTTTGGTTGGGACTACAAAGGGCTTATTTCTCACCATATGAAGGGTTGCATAGACTGCTTAAATTTTCCCAAACCCAAGAGGATAATATTTGTACTCCAACTTCAAGATGTTCTAGAATATCCCTTTTCCTAGCATTAGCATCAAAATAACTCACTGACAAAAGAATAATCCTTTAAAACAATCTGTTCCCAAGTTCCCACAATTCCTGTTTCTGTGGGGAAACAAAGATCTTTAAAATCTTACCATACTGGGCTAAGACCCCTCTAATTGCCTTTGTCCAGAAGCAAAGTATGAGGGGTATGCATTTTCAACATGGGGAATTAGGTAGCAGAAGCTTAAGGAAATCCAGCACTGATGTTACCATGATTTTATTTCTATATCCTAACCCATTGCTGTTCCAACTGGCGATTTATTTTTTGTTTCTATCAACACTGGTGAAGTCAATAATACAGAACTATGAAAAATGATACACTGAATCAAAACACAAAATAATTTTTTAAAAAAAGGAACCTGAGAGTCTCAGATATGGAAACACACTGATTCATGAGTGAGCAGGTTAGACTAATTCCTACATATTTTCTAAACCCAAAAAGCGTAACTGATATTGCAGAAGACCAATTCAGCTTTAAATTAATGATTCACTAGAGTTCAGCCAACACCAACACAGGTATCTGATTAAAAGCCCTAAGGACATTCCACAGGTGTTTGTTGTTGCCAACATAAGAGTCACGCAACGTTTTAGTAATGAGATTTATAGAACTTGAGGCTCCAGGCCTGCTTACCACCACTTATCCTTGATAGTCTAGGTTAAAAGGAGAAAAAAAGCCATGTTTTAACTAGACTAACTTTGGATGTATAAATCCCATTTCTCACCCTTTGAAGGTGTGAGCATAGAGAAAACACAGAGTTTAGAAACCACGCAAGCCTTTGAAGCCTAAGTTTATGTAATCTGAACAATATGCACGCTAGTCGACAGGCATTTCTGCTAACCCAAATGCAGCAGCTTCACGCAGAGCACACAGGACATTCAAGACATATACACAGATCTAAAAGCAGACACCGTAGATATCTTAAAACAGTATCAGGAGGCATTAATATAGAGGTCTTTAAATTGACCTACATCAGCAATGAACTACTAGTGCACAGGCCAGACTGCACAGCATAAAGCAGCTCTGAGGCTCTAGTAAGCACTTTTTCTAGTTCAGTCCTGACAAAAGGTCTAAGGAACTAACTACAGATGCCATGGAGAACTGCTTTGAGGCCAAGTGGATATGTCTGCCTCTGTGGTGAAGGAGTGCATACGATTAGAAAATATGTGACATTTGATGAGAAAAACTGAATGCTGAAAAAGGCATTTTCATAATCAAATCAGTGATCAATTCCACAAAAATACAGATCCAAACTAAATAAACTTTTGGGAAGGTCAGAAGGAAAGCAGACTCCACCAAACAAAATCTAAACAAATAGAAAGCCTAGATTTAGTAAACACATTACACATCTACCAATTACCTAGCACAACACAGAAAATATCAGGGAGATAGAGGAAAATGCCATCAGTGAAAATGAAGTAACATTCTTAAGTATTAATGGTTTATAGGTCGGCAGAGAGCTCATTTTACACAGCAATGGCAGGCACTCTAGACAGTTCAAATATGCAGGGATGCAGGACATTAATTCACCTTAAGGTTTACTGTACAAATTCCTTCCTATATTAGGCCAGTACATCAACAATTCCAACTGCTTCAGTTTTCTCCCCAACCTGTTCCTGGCAAGCAGCAGCACATGTACAACTCCTGTCTCCCTATGACTTCCAATGAAAAATATTTAATTTTTCTATATATCTATACAGAATATTTGGTGTAAAGGAAGCTGCATTAAAAACAACAAGACAAATTCAAATTGCATCATCTTTTCCATAGCAAAAAATACCATGAAGACCAAAGAATATCACATCAAATGATCTGTGGCTTAGTGGCATTTTCAGCTAGACAACCTGGCTTAGAATTCTTTAGAGTCGCTTGAAAGATTTCTTTCCTCAACAAAAGTGTTGAGTTTTGACTGCTGGGAACTTGAACACCAATTATCCTGAAATCTGGGATAATCAATTACCCATAATAGAACTCCTGGATCCATTTTCTTTTTTTTAAGGATTCTTAGAAAATCTTCTGAAAAACCTCTGCGTAGAAACTAAAGCCACCAAAGATGGACAATCTGCATCTGTGGGCTAGGCTTGTTCACCCTCATGACATCAGTACTGTTAAATTCACAAGCTCCAATCTCTGAAGTCATATAGGTTGCAAATTTAAGGATGCAGCTGTTTCCCTTCAGATATACAGATAAAAAGCAAGTCTTACATTCATAATGCAATTTAAAATACAATATCCTAAAAATACCCAATCACAATTTCATTGTTTTCAGTATCCTCTAGGTCCATGGCTTCTCCCAGAACTACTCTCACATATGGTCTGGGCTTTCAGAGGCAGGATATAGAGCACATCCCCCTTCCCTTCAGAGACCCTGAGATTGCTCTCACTTGAACACTTTCCCAAAGCCCAACTTGAAAAAAAGACACACCCAATTCTGTAGGGCAGAAGCCAGCCTTGCTCTCCAATCCTTCTTCCTCAACCCCACCTTTGTTCTGCATCCAAAGGAAAAAGGGGTAAAAGGGAAGTTTTTATAATGGAGTCCAGAATCAGGCCACTGGCTGCACTTGCCCAAACTAGAATTTAGAAGGCTACCACTCAATTACAACATAAAGAAATGGGAAAATACCATGCTAACACATGTCTCTTCCTTCCTTTATGTTCTAAAGGCCACACCGTGTTCTCTCTAGTAGACTGCTGGGAAGTGAAAATAGTGAGGGACAGGGAGGGAAAGATAAAACACGATTTTTAAACACACACACTTAAAACCACACATACCCACACTTACGTACACACTTAAAGGTCTCAACACTTCAAGTGGCCGGAGCCTATCAGACAGAACTCAAGGCCAAAAGCCTACCCTCCCATCCCCCCTACACACCCCCCACCCTCCAATCCCACCCTCCCAGGAGTCATTGCTATGTATCTCATACACACAGCAAAATCCCTATCCCCTCCCCGATGATATAAAAAAACTAAACAGATAACTTACTTTCTTTAAATTATTTTTTAAAAGTCTCTTAAAAGATTTTGACATTTAAATACTTCCTCTCTTCTGATATATTAAACACCAAAAGAATCCACAACTGTTTGATAAGACAAACCCTCCACATTTCAGTCCTGGCAAGAAGAGGGAAGACATCAACTCTAATCAACCTAATTAGGAGGTGGAGAGGCCAAGAACAGAGAACGTATTCTTAATCCTTCACAGCTTCAACACATTCTCACCTCTCTAATACCAGTAAAAACTATAATAAAATAGTTAAATTTCTGAGGCAGTAGATATAATTACCAAGCCCCTCTACCACCCTCCCACCTGCATGTCAATATTAATTATTCCCTAGTCCAAGAAGGGTGACATATTTCATAAGGGAAGTAATTTCCTTAGTCCAGAATCAGTAGTTAAAAAAAAAAAAAAAAAGTTGTTTTTAAGGAAGTTTTTTCCTCTTCTTTTTCTTTTTTACTTAGGAAGGGGTGGAAGTGGTGGAGGAGGTTCTGATGGTAGAGGTGGTAGCCGGGGTTTGTCTGTATTGCCAGATCTGGAGGACATTCCACCAGCCCGTGGATTCAGATAGTCACTGTAAGAATGAACAAAATCAAATGCAGGGGGCTGAGTGGGCTGAACACCCTGGGCACTGAGAAGGGAGTGAAGCATATTCACAGTATCTTGATAGTCTATTGTCTGGGTTGCATTGTGACCATTGGCCCCAGGGGGCCCTTTATCCAGTTTCATATGAGGAACTCGAGTTTTACAGCTGGGTTGTGAAAAGGGAAGGCCACTTGTGTCTGAGCTATGCCCAGGCAACTGCGCCATTGTAGGAAGAGGAGTGAAGGAGAAATTTATGGAAGAGGATTTGGTACTCTTGGCAATCTTGGCTGGATGATCAAACACTGCTCCTCCAGTCTCTTCAGGGGGGCCCCTTTTACGAGCAGAACTGGAAGAGGAGAAAGAACTAGACAAGCTATAGGTTTTGTGCGCTAAGGTGCTTGTCTGGCTACTATGTTTTGGATCACCTGGACGTTTGTTCCCAGTACCAGCTGGAAGCTGTGAGTGAGAGTGCTTGTGTGAGTGGTGATTATGATGATGATGATGATTAGATGGGTGAGTCTTGTGCTTTTCTTTGTGCTCTCGGCTCTTTGTGACACTGTCCTCTACAGAATTGTGCTTGTCAGCTGCAGCATGGACTTTAATGCGCATTTTTATCTCCTCTGGTTTTGAAGAGGCAGCTTTATCTCCACTTGCCACCGGGATTCTCATTTTGAGAGCTGCTTTGTCAGCTTTTTCCAGAAAAGGCCGCTCGGGGTTTTCTGAGCCCTCTATGGGCATTTTCAGAATGACCGAAGAATGGCTATCATGGTGAGACAGGAGATTCTGGGCAGCATATGCATACTGTGACTTCACATTGGCCTCCATGTTCTCCAGTTGCCGCTTCTGGGCAGCCAACTCTTCGGCATGTTTTGCACGGTATTCTTTCAGTGACACTTTAGCTGATGGCACACTCTTACTATTCTGCTTCTGGGAAATAAATGCATTTGAACCATCCTGTTGCAAAGAATGATCAACTCCCATAAGTGCTAAATTCTCACTAGTCCGATGACCCTGAGCAGGTTCCAGTTTAAAAGGAGGTTGGGAGGAGAGCCAACGCTCGCCCTGCAACATCTCCACATTGCTTAAGTTGCTGGATGATTCTTCAGTGGCTGGAAGGGAAGGCACTGCACTTGTAGAAGAAGTTGACATGCTCATTAAACCTGCAATTGTTGTGTCTGAAGAGCTCTGGGAAATCATATTGAGAATTGTCTGCTCTGACGTGTTTTCATCTATTCCTCGATCATCTGCTTTTGTTTTCTTGGCAGCTTGGCATGCCTAGAAATGAAGCAAATGACATCTCTTCACCTCAGGGTAATTTATAAAATGGAAAGAAAAACTGGAATGAGGAAGACTGTGCTTGCTGCAACACTGGAAGTTCTGGATAGCCATAGGTAGGCAGCTACTCTAAGATCATTAATTATAACCACTAGAAGTAAGATTTTAAAAACCCTCAGTCAATAGTCAGACAAACAAGATCTCAAGGAGATCTCTGCACTCCCATGTTCACTGCAGCATTATTCACAATTGCCAAGATATGGAAGCAACTCAAATGTCCATTAACGGATAATGGATAAGCAAAATGTGGTATATAAGCACAATGAAATCACACTTAGCCTTAAAAAAGGAGGAGGAGGATTCTGGGAAAATGTCAGAGTAGGAAGCACCAGGAACCTCTCCCCCTCAGACAACAACTGCACTGGCAGAATTCGTCCAATATAACTATTCTGGAACACCAGAGTCTGTTAAAGGCTTGCAACTTTTGGGGTAAGCCTTGGATAGTAAATTGGGGTTAATTTACATCAATTTTACCTCTCAGCACATTAGCATTCAAAGGAAAAAATAAATCAACAGAAACAGCCCCTGAAAAGAATCAGATGACAGAACCACCACACAAAGACTTTAAAATAACTCCCTTAAATATATTCAAATAACTTAAAGGAAGTGATGGAGAAAATTAAGAAAACAATATATGAACAAAATGGAAGTATCAATAAAGAGGTAAAAAATATAAAAGGAAACCAAAAAAAAATTCTGGAGCTGAGAAGTACAGTAACCACGAGGAAAAATCCACCAAAGGGATTCAAACACAGATTTGAACAGGTAGAAGAAAGAATCAGCAAACTTTAAGATAGGACAATGAAAATCACTGAGTCTAAGGAACATAATGAAAAAAGACCAAAGCAAGTGAACAGGGACCTATCGGATACCATCAACTGGACCAACACATGCATCATGAAAACTCCAGAAGGAGAAAAGAAAGAAAGGGGCAGAGAGAATATATGAAAAAACAATGACTGCAAACTTCCCAACTTTGATAAAGACATTAATAGAAACAAAAGCTCAACAAATTCCAAGATGAACTCAATGAGACTCACACAAGACATATCAAACTTCAAAAGCCAAAGACAGAGAATCTGAAAGCAACAAGAGAAGTTAATCAACAGGTAAAAGGGATCCTCAATAAGATCACAAGTAGGTATCTCATCAGAAACGCTGAAGGCCAGAAGACCGTGAACCAATACATTCCAAGTGCTAAAAGAAAAAAACCTGTCAACCAAGAACGCTATATCCAGCAAAAATGTCCTTCAAAAGTGAGCAAAAAATTAAGACATTTCCAAATAGGTAAAAGCCGAGGAAGTTCATGACTACTAAACCAGTCAGTCATCCAAGAAGTGCTCAAAGAAGTCCTGCACAGTGAAAGGAGACTATATAGTAAATCAAAGCCATATGAAGAAATAAAGATCTTCAGTAAATACATGGGCAATTATAAAAGCTACTTTTTTTTTTTTTTTAGCAGTAATCACTACCCTCAATGTGGGACTAGAATCCACAACCCTGAGAACAAGAGTCCCATGCTGTACCAACCGAGCCAGCCAGGTGCCCCAAAAGCTACTATTGTTTTAACAATGGTCTATGACTGTGCTTCTTGTTTTCTACATGGTTAATACATTTTAAGGAAAAAAACACAATTATTAGTGTAAAAGCTAGTATTACTTAACTTTGGTTTGTAACTCAAGCCTTATTTTCTATTCAATTTAGGACCCTAAGGCATTTAAAAGGATTATTAGGGATGCCTGGGTAGCTCAGTCAGTTGAGTGTCTGCCTTTGGCTTGGGTCATGATCCTGGGATCCTGGGACTGAGTCTACATCTGGATCCTTGCTCATTGGGGAGCCTGCTTCTCCCTCTGCCTGCCTCTCCTCCTGCTTGTGCTCGTGCACCCTCTCTCTCTCTCTGACAGATAAAATCTTTTTAAAAAACCTGTTTAAAAGAAGGATTATTAGTTTATGTTCTGGGGCATGCAATGTATAAAGAGACAATTTTGTGACTTCAACAACTAAAAGATATGGGGACCCAACTATAAAGAAGAAAAGTTTTATATGTTACTGAAGTTAAACCAGTATAAATTCAAATTATAACTTTATGATGTTAAACGTAATCCTCATGGTAACCACAAAGAAAACAAACATAGAATATACACGAAAGAAATGAAAACGGAATTTAGAATTTTCACTATGAAAAAATCAGCTAAAAGACAGTAATACAGGAAATGAGGGTCAAAAAGCTACAAGGCGTGTAGAAAATAAACAGCATAGGCATAATGATGTTATCTATAATTTAAATGTAAACAGATTAAACTGTCCAATAAAGACAAAGATTGTCAAAATGCATAAAAATATATGATCCAGCTATATGCTGTCTACAAGCAACTGAGATCCTAAGACCCAAACAGGTTCAAAATGGAAGGAGGGAAAAACATATACCACGCAAACAGTAACCAAGGAAGAGCAAGGGTGGCTACACTAATATGAGACAACATATATTTTAAAACAAAAAAGGTTTCAAGAGACACAAAAGGATATTATATATTAAAAAAAGGGTGAATTTAGCAATTGTAACAATTATAAACATTTGCATACCTAATAAAAGACAATCAAAACTGACAGAAGACTTCCCTTGGAGACTTCAATACCCACCCACAACGGACAGAACAACCAGACAAAAGATAAGGAAACAGAGAACTTTAAAAAAATAAACCAACTACATCAACAGACATATACAGAACACCCTACCCAACAACAGTATAAACATTCTTTTCAAGTACACATGGCACACTTACCAGGACAGACCATATGTGAAGCCATAGACAGTCTCAACAGATTTTTAAAAGATAGGCATCACACAAATTAGCTTTTCTGACCACAACTAGTTAAAAATCAGTAACAAAAGGAAAACTGGAAAATTCAAAAAAGTGTGGAAACTAAAAAACACTTTTAAACAACCAATGGATCAAAGAAAAAATCAAAAGGGAAACTGGAAAATACTCAGAGATGAACGGAAACAAAAACACAACATATCAAAACTTATGGGATGCAGCAAAAGCAGCACTAAGGGAAAAATTTATAGCTATGAACACTGACATTAAAGATCTCAACGTAACGAACTATAATGTGAGGAACCAGAAGAAGAACAAACTAAAGCCAAAGCAAACAGAAGGAAGGAAATAACAAAAATTATAGCAGAGATGAACAAAATAGAAAACTATAGACTAGAGAAAAGTTAATAAAACTAGCAGTTGGTTCTTTGAGAACATCAATAAAATTAAACCTTTAGCTAGACGGTCTAGGAAAAAAAACAGAGATTCAAACCACTGAAAACCGAAATGAAAGTGGAGACGTTGCTATGAATTCTACAAAAATAAAAAGGATTATAAGGGTACTCTGAACTTAGGCAATCTGGAAGAAATGGATGCATTCCTAGAGACGATTTTTTTTTTTTAAGATTTTATTTATTTATTTGACAGAGATAGAGACAGCCAGCAAGAGAGGGAACACAGCAGGGGGAGTGGGGAGGAAGAAGCAGGTTCATAGCGGAGGAGCCTGATGTGGGGCTCGATCCCATAACACCGGGATCACGCCCTGAGCAGAAGGCAGACCCTTAACCGCTGTGCCACCCAGGCGCCCCCCAAGAGACGAATTAAGTACCAAAACTGAAACAAGAAGAAACAGAAAACCTGAACAGACCCATAACCAGCAAGGAAATTGAAGCAGTAATCAAAAATCTCCCAACAAACAAGAGTCTAGGGCCCAATGGCTTCCCAGGGGCATTATACCAAATACTTAAAGAAGAATTAATAGCTATTCTTCTGAAGCTGTTTCCAAAATAGAAATGGAAGGAAAATTTCCAAACTCCTTCTATGAGGCCAGTATTGCCTGGTCCTAAGAACAAAGACCCCGCTAAAAAGGAGAATTACAGACCAATATGCCTGACGAACATGAATGCCAAAATTCTCACCAAGATACTAACCAATAGGATCCAACAGTATATTAAAAGAATTATTCACCACAACTAAGTGGGATTTATTCCTCGGCTGCAAGGATGGTTCAACATCCACAAATCAATCAAAGTGATACACTACATTAATAAAAGAAAGGACAAGAACCATATAATCCTCGAAATAGATGCAGAAAAAGCATTTGACGAAGTACAGCATCCCTTCTTGATTAAAACTCTTCAGAGTGTAGGGATAGAGGGAACATACCTCAATATCATAAAAGCCATATACGAAAAGCCCACAGCGAATATCATTCTCAAAGGAGAAAAACTGAGAGCTTTTCCCCTTAGGTCAGGAACATGGCAGGGATGTCCACTATCACCACTGTTGTTCAACATAGTACCGGAAATCCTAGCCTCAGCAATCAGACAACAAAAAGAAATAAAGGACATCCAAATCAGCAAATAAGGGACATCCAAATCAGCAAAGAAGTCGTTAAACTCTTACCCTTCACAGATGACATGATACTCTGTGTGGAAAACCCAAAAGACTCCACCCCAAAATTGCAAGAACTCGTATAAGAATTCAGCAAAGTGGAAGGATATAAAATTAATGCACAGAAATCAGTTGTGTTTCTATACACTAACAATAAAACAGAAGAAAGAGAAATTAAGGAGTCAATCCCATTTACAATTGCACCCCAAAACCATAAGATACCTAGGAATAAACCTAACCAAGAGGCAAAGGATCTGTACTCAGAAAATTATAGAACACTCTTGAAAGAAATTGAGGAAGACACAAAGAAATGGAAAAACTATTGTTAAAATATCTATGCTACCTAGAGCAATCTATAGATTTAATGCAATCCCTATCAAAAACCAGAACTTTTTTCACAGAGCTGGAACAAACAATCCTAAAATTTGTGTGGAACCAGAAAAGATCCCGGATAGCCAAAGAAAGGTTGAAAAAGAAAACGAAAGCTGGTGGCATCACAATCCTGGACTTCAAGCTCTATTACAAAGCTATAATCATCAAGACAGTATGGTTCTGGCACAAAAACAGACACATAGCAAAAAAGAGAACCCAGAAATAGACCCTCAACTGTATGGTCAACTAATCTTCGACAAAGCAGGAAGGAAGACCCAATGGAAAAAATACAGTCTCTTCAACAAGCAGTGTTGGGAAAACTGGACAGCCACATGCAAAAGAATGAAACTGGACCATTTCCTTATATCATACACAAAAATAGACTCAAAATGGATAAAGACCTAAATGTGAGATAGGAATCCATCAAAATCCTAAAGGAGAACACAGGCAGCAACTTCTATGACCGGGGCCGCAGAAACTTCTTGCTAGACACGTCTTCAAGGGCAAGGGAAACAAAGGCAAAAATGAACTACTGGGGCTTCAACAAGATAAAAAGCTTTTGTGCAGCAAAGGAAACAGTCGAAGAAGAAACCAAAAGACAATCAACAGAATGGGAGAAGGTATTTGCAAATGTCTTATATAAAGGGCTAGCATCCAAAATCTATAAAGAACTCATCAAACTTGACACCCAAAGAACAAATAATACAATCAAGAAATGGGCAGAAGACATGAACAGACATTTCTCCAAAGACATCCAAATGGCCAACACACACATGAAAAAATTCCCCACATCACTTGCCATAAGGGAAATACAAATCAAAACCACAATGCGATACCACCTCACACCAGTCAGAATGGCTAAAATTGAGTCAGGAAACAGCGGATGTTGGTGAGGATGCAAAGAAAGGGGAACCCTATTACACTGTTGGTGGGAATGCGAGCTAGTGCAGCCACTCTGGGAAACAGCTGGAGGTTCCTCAAAAAGTTGAAAACAGAGCTACCCTGAGACCCAGCAATTACACTACTAGGTATTTACCTCAAAGATACAAATGTAGTGATCCGAAGGGGCACGTGCACCTCAATGTTTATAGCAGCAATGTCCACAATAGCTGTGTTATGGAAAGAGCCCAGATGTCCACTAACAGGTGAATGGATAAAGAAGATATGACATATATATATATATATATATATACACACACACACACACACAGTGGAATACTGCTCACCAATCAAAAACCCTGAAATCTTGCCATTTGCAACAACATGGATGGAACTAGAGGTATTATGCTAAATGAGATAAGTCAATCAGAGAAAGACAATTATCATATGACCTCATTCAGATGTGGAATTTAAGAAGTAAAGCAGAGGATCATAGGGGAAGAGAGGGAAAAACAAAACAAGACAAAATCAGAGAGCGAGACAAACCACGTTTGTGAGACTCTTAATCATAGGAAACAAACTCAGGGTGCTGGAGGGGAGAGGGTTGGGGGTGGGGGACCTGGATGATGGGCATTAAGGAGGCGGGGAAAGAGTGAATTTCCCTCTGCTGCCTCTCCCCCTGCTTGTGCACTCTCTCTCTCTGACAAATAAATAAAATCTCAAAAAAAAAAAAAAGTACTAACAAACTGAATTTAGCACCATATTAAAAGGATTATACACTATGACCAAGCAGGACTTACTCCTATAATGCAAGAATGGTTCAACATACAGAAATCATCCACATAATATGCCACATACACACAATAAAGGAAAAAAAAATACAATCTTCCAGATACATAAAGAGCATTTGACAAAATTCAACACCCTTTCATGATAAAAACACCCAACAAACTAAAAATAGAAGGAAACTACCTCAATAAAAGCCAAATATGAAACACTCAAAGCAAACATCACATTCAACAGTGAAAAACTGAAAGCTCTTCTGCTAAGATCTAGAACAAAGAAGAATGCTCCTTTCACTTCTATTCAACAAAGTACTAGAAGTTCTCATCAGAACAAGTAGGCAAAAGAAAGCATTCAGGGGCATCTGGGTGGCTCAGTCAGTTAAATGCCTCTTGATTTTGGCTCAGGTCATGATATCAGGGTTGTGAGATGAACCCCCATGTCAGGCTCGGTGCTGAGCATGGAGTCTGCTTAAGATTCTCTCTCTCCCTCTGCCCCTCCCCACTCATGATCTCTCTCTTTCAAAAAAAAATAGAGCATTCAAATTGGCAAGGAAGTAAAATTATCTGTTTGCAGAGGATATAATTTTTTTAAAAAGACTTCAGTGATCTGACAGAGAGAGAGAGAGCATGAGCAGGGGGAGGGGCAGAAGAGGGAGAAGCAGACTCCCCGCTGAGCAGGGAGACTGATGCAGGACTCAATCCCAGGACCCTGGGATCATAACCTGAGCCAAAGGCAGACACTTAAATGACTAAGCCACCCAGGCACCCCTACAGGTGATATGATCTTATATAGAAAACTCTACACACATAAAAAGTTAGAATTAATGAATTCAGCAAAGTAGCAAGATACAAAGTCAACACATAAATTTCAGTTGCATTTCTGTACATGAACAATCTGTAAAGGAAATTATGAAAACAATCCTATTTACAATAGTATCAAAAAAAAATCTTATGAATTAACTTAACCAGGGAGGTCAAAGACTTGTACAGTTAAAACTGGAAAACCCTGCTAAAAGAAATGAAGTAAGACCTAAATGGAAGGGATGCCTGGGTGGCTCAGTTGGTTAAGCGTCTGCCTTCAGCTCAGGTCATTGGGATCGAGTCCCACATCAGGCTCCTTGCTCAGTGGGGAGTCTGCTTCTCCCTCTGCCTGCTGCTCCCCCGGCTTGTGCTCGCTCTCACTCTCTCCCCCCACCCCCGACAAATAAATAAATTTTTTTTTTAATTTTTTTAACTTAAAAAAAGACCTAAAATGGAAAACTCACTCCATGTTCTGGATTCAAAGACTTCATATTGTTAAAATGTGAACAGTACTACCCTAAGCGACCTACAAATTCAACGCAATCCCTATCAAAATCCCAATGTTTTTTGCAGAAATAGAAAAGGCCACCCTAAAACTCATATGGGATCTCAAGGGACCCCAAATAGCTAAAACAATGTGAAAATGAAGAACAAAACTGGAGAATTCACACTTCCTGATTTCAAAACTTACTACAAAGCTACAGTAATCACTGTACAGTAACATAATGTGACACTGGCATAAAGAAACATACAGATGAATGAAACAGAAGAGGAAGCCCAGAAATAAACCCTTGCATATATGGTCAAATGATTTTTGCCAAAGATGCCAAGACCATTCAACGGGGAAAGGATAGTCTTTTTAATAAATGGTGCTGGGAAAACTGGATATCCACATAAAAGAATGAAGTTGGACCCTTACCTAACACCTACTACAAAATTAGCTCAAAACTGGATAAAGGACTTAAAGCAATAAAACTCTTAGAAGAAAACAGGGCAAAGGCTTCACAACAGTGGATTTGGCAATTTCTCAAATATGACATCAATGGCACAGGTAACCAAAAAAAAAAAAAAAGGAACAATCTGGACTTCAAATTTTTTATTTTTCTAATTAAAAAATTTAAAAACAGGGGCGCCTGGGTGGCACAGCGGTTGGGCGTCTGCCTTCGGCTCAGGGCGTGATCCCGGCGTTCGGGGATCGAGCCCCACGTCAGGCTCCTCTGCTGTGAGCCTGCTTCTTCCTCTCCCACTCCCCCTGCCTGTGTTACCTCTCTCGCTGGCTGTCTCTATCTCTTTCGAATAAATAATTAAAAAAAAAAAAAATCTAAAAAAAAAAAATTTAAAAACAACTTCCAAAAAAATTAAAATTAAAAACAGAACTACCATACAATCCAGCAATTCCAATTCTGGGTATATAACCAAAAGAATCAAAAGCAAAGTCTTGAAGACATACTTGTATACCCCACGCTCATGGCAGCATTATTCACAGTAGCTAAAATATGGAAGCAACCCAAGTGTCCATCAACAGACGAATGGATAAACAAAGAGTGGTGGATACATAAAATGGAGTATCACTCAGCCTTTAAAGGAAACAAAATTCTACAATATACTACAACATGGATGAACCTTTAGAACATTATGCTAAGTGAAATAAACCACAAAAAGACAAATACTGTATTATTCCACTTACATGAAGTACTTAAGAGTAGACAAATGGCAAAGACAGAAAGTGCAACTGCGGTTGTCAGGGGCTGGGGGGGGAGCGGGAAGGGGGAGTTATTTAATAGGTATAAAGTTTCAGTTTTACAAACTGAAATGAATTACAGAGATGAATGGTAATGATGGTTCCACAACAATAGGAATATACTTACTACTACTGCACTGCACATTTAAAAATGGTTAAGATGGTAACTTTTATGCTATATGCATTTTACCACAATTAAAAAATAAAAATGATGGAAATCCTGCCATTTGCCACAACATGAATGAACCTGGAAGACCTTTTGCTGTGAAAAAAGCCAGACAGAGAAAGACAAAATATGATCCCACTTATGTGAGGCATGTAAGATTTAAACTCCTATAGAGAGTAAAATAGTAGCCTGGGGGAGGGGGAAAACAAGGGCATATTAGTCAAAGAGTACTAAATCAGTTATACAAGGTAAGTCCTAGAAACCTACTGTACAACATAATGCCTATAAGTTAACCGTATAATCAAAAATTTGCTAGAACGACCTGTTTTATAATAGGTGTTGGATAATGGACTTTCTATCACTAACACTGCGTATTCAAGGATGGAAACAGGGAAGATAAAAGAATTACAGCGTGTATAGTGAACAGGAGACATTCATTCTGAATAAATAAGATACAGCAGACCAGGAGTTTTATTTATGTTGTCTTAGATGGGTGACCTCATTGGGTAAAGCCAGATATACCTTAGAGACTTACAGAAATGATCTTCAAGTTGTATGACACCACCTTTTTGGTCTCAAAAGAATGATCAGTGGGAGAACAATCATTTCTAATAGTAACTTGGACTTTAGGTTTCTCCTTCCCCACCAGCCCATAGTGATATGAACCCTTTGGGGGAAAAAAAAAGAAAAGAAAAGGAAGAAAGAAAGAAAAAGAAAGAAAGATTTCCCACACTTATTTCTTCAAGGACAGGTTCCTACCCATGTCTTACGGCTTATTAGGACAAGGATGATGAATGGCACTTTCCAGATGTATTTCTGAAAAAGATGAGTGAGAAGGAGCTGTATTTGATTGACCCTTCCATTCCTGGGAGCAGTTGAGTTAGTGGAAGTAGAGAGAGATGTGTATCATAGGAAGACCAACGTGAGCATTTGCTCTTCTCATCCTTGTATTGCATGTGGTTGTGCTTATGTGTTTAATGTTAAGTGTGCTTAACATGGGTTTTAATCTGTGTGGAATTTAAAATTAAACCTTCGATAGTGCATGTGGATAAACAAAACAAAAAAAAAATTTGCTAGAACGGTAATCTTACATTAAGTGTTCCATCACACCCCCAAAAAGTTACAGCAATCTATACCAATGCTACAAGCCAATTAAAAAAATTAATTTGTGCGTTTCTAAAACTCATTCATGAACATCTATGCCTTATTGCTGCTTATGACAGCAGTTAGTCTAAAAGCAAATTCCAGAAATTTTGGTGAGGTGTCGTACAATCACAGTGATGACCTAGGTGTTCTCAAGCCTCCTTTGAATCCTAGGCAAACTCATTTTCTACAATTCACTAAACTCAGGAGAATGAAATTAAGTTTTTCAACCTGGATTTCTGAGAATGCAGGGAACATATTTATTTATTTGAGAGAAAGAAAGAGCGAGAGAGAGCACGAGGAAGAGGGATGAGCAGGGAGCTTGATCCCAAGACCCCAGAATCATGACCTGAGCCAAAGGCAGATGCTTAACCGACCAAGCCACCCAGGCACCCCCACAGGGAACATTTTTCTATGAACTTTCTATCTAATGCCAAGGAAAAAAAGAATGATTCCATTTTATAAGACTTTGAAAAATGTTTGAAATACAACTTTAGCCTGTAATCTATATAAAAACAAAATTCTAAAATCCATTTAAAAAGCAAATAACGTCAAAGCAGAATGATACCAGCTCTAACCTTGTAACTCTCTTTCCTCTACCAGAACCCAATACTATATGACTCAGAGAAGCCATATTTTCTCCCTAACAGTCTCCACACAGAAAACATTCAACAAATGTTGCTGAATGACTGTATCACAAGAGTTGCACAACACAAAACAAATCCTGCTATCACCTATCACCATTGACTTCTGGGCCAGTATCCAGGCTAGGAAGCTTAAGTCACAATTATTACGTAACTAGGAAAAGGGAAATTCCAAACCTGGGGTACATACCCATTTCTGGTATATTCACTGTGCAATCAAAAGACAAAAAAACTGGTTTTGTTCCACAAGCTGACAGCAATAATTCTTACCCTCCAATTCCGAATTCGTTTGAGCCTGTTAGGGGTTTTCTCCAGAATCTGTAGAAATTCATGTGTCAGTTCTACAAATGAAATAGAACATTTAAGAAAAACTCAGAGAACCAGAAGTAAAAAAACAAGAATAACCTCAACTAACTATTTTCATCTGAATCAAGTCACTTTGGGCCAGATATGTGACAGATGAAGAGCAAGTGCTTTCCAAGGTCCCTTACTCTAAAACTTACCATCTAAAAGTTCCAAGGTCACAGTGGCGTCAACATACTCCCACCAGTGCTTCCCGTCAGTCGAGACTGGGATCTCCCAGTTGGACCACTTGCAAGCCAGGTGAATGCAGACACAGGCCACTACAGGAGGTGTGTACTGCAGGCTAAATGTGGTCAAATGCAGGCTGACATCAGAGGGAAGGAAACAAGAGAGTGTCATGAGCTCTCAATTCTGAACCCAAAGTTAAAACTCTCCATTATTTAAAAAGAAAAAAAAAATTAAAAAACACTGGAGAGTAAGAAGGGTAAGAAATCTCCAGTGCTCTGATACAGCACTCAACATGATTTTCCACTAACCCACCTGGCTCAGGTAACATTTCTGAATTTTTTGGCTATACATCATTCAATCCCACACACTGATGAAAGACTGGGACCAAAACCAAAGAGATAGGGTATTCGGTTTTTTTAAAATAAGGATCAATTATCCTGAGAAGCAGCTTAGAACTTAAGGAAAATTATAAGATTTTCAGTTATGTGTAATCCCTAAATCAAATACTTAAAACCCCCTTAAAATTATCTTGTCTCTTACCAATCACAGATCTGGTCTATTTAATATAATGAATAGAGGGGTAATTGGGTGATGGACATTTAAGAGGGCACTTGATGTAATGAGCACTGGGTATTGTATGCAACTGATAAAGCACTAAATTCTACCCCTGAAACTAGTATTATAGTACATGTTAACCGAATTAAATTTAAATTAAAAAAATAAAAATATAATAAACTAAAATAATGAAGATAATCACTTTCTCAATTGTAAATATGCATAATTGATGGTTTACTTCAAAAAGTTCTCCTATCAGGCTATAAAAATGAAATGACAGTCAATAGGAGTATCTTTATTTCCATGAACAATCAATCGGAGACTGATCGAGTAATTTGGTAATACAAATTATGTATTAATTTTTGTTTTAAAAAGGGAAGAAGAAAAAAACATCTTAACTCTTCACACATATACACGCACATTTATCTGGCAATGGGGGAAGAAAAAGGAAGTTTTAAATACCGTAATTATTGGGACACCTGGGTGGCTCAGTTGGTTAAGCATCTGACTTCAGCTCAGGTCATGATCTCAGAGTTCTAGGATCAAGCCTGATGTTGGGCTCCCCACTCAGCAGGGAGTCTGTTTGTCCCTCTTGCTCTCCCTCCGCCCCTCCCCCTGCTCATGTGCGCTTAGTCACACACACACTCCCTCTAATAAATAAATAAATAAAATCTTTAAAATAAATAAATAAATACCGTAATTACTGCAAAATCCTCCAAATTAGGTACCAGTCACATCAACCCCAAGTTTACCTAAATTTATAGAACTATGCTCTTGGATTATTTTTTTATTTTTATTTTTTTAGATTTTATTTTTAAGTAATCTCCACACCCAACATGGGGCTTCAACTCACGACCCTGAGATCAAGAGTCACATGCTCTCCCAACTGAGCAGCCAGCAGCCCTGCTCCTGGATATTTTAAAGCAAAGGAAGACATGCAGAATTGAGTAGGCTTTCAAACAATCAGTACTCAATAATTACATCACCTTAACAAATTAAAAAGCACCCTGGAAATTTAAGGTAAAATATAAAAACTACAGAAAAATCAACATTTACTAGAGAATTATCTGTAATACACTGTATCAAAGATCCATCCTGGGTTTCTGGGTTCTAGTTTACTAAGTGCTAGACCTAATATCTTTCCATATACCCCTCAAAAAGCGACATTCCAACCCAAGTAAAACCGTATCCCAAAAATAGAAGGGAAAAATATTAAAATATAAACCTGTTGGTTGCCATGAAGTAAGAAGTCTGCGCTAAGTCCTTGCTTGCTAAAAAAAAAAAAGGGGGGGGGGAAAGTTATTAGTTCCATTCATTCTCAATTATTTAGTGAGCATTTAACATTTCCAAGTAGAGAACATAATAACGAATTAAGGCAGATATGGTCCCTGACCACCTGATGTTTAGCATTCTACAAAAGACGACAAATCAGCAACTTTTAATTGTTAACTATGCTGCTTCCAGGAAGACCTAGGAACTCAAGCTTTACACTGCATACCAAGCATTTGGAGTACTTGTTTAAAATGCAATTCCTGGACATCCTTCCTAGAGTGTGACTCAGTATGTTTGAAGAAAGACAAATGCAGTTTTAACAGGTAACCCAGAAATTCTGATGCAAGGGTTCACTGAAAAATACTGAACTAGAAAATGAACTAATACGGAGGCAAGATCAGAACCCAGAAGGCCTTTGTATATTTGGGAAAAGTGATCTGTGCTTAAAAAAAATTTTTTTAGGGGCGCCTGGGTGGCACAGCGGTTGAGCGTCTGCCTTCGGCTCAAGGCGTGATCCCGGCGTTGTGGGATCGAGCCCCACATCAGGCTCCTCTGCTATTGAGCCTGCTTCTTCCTCTCTCACTCCCCCTGCTTGTGTTCCCTCTCTCACTGAGGCTGTCTCTATCTCTGTCGAATAAATAAATAAAATCTTAAAAAAAAAAAATTTTTTTTAATGGAATAGCCTGTGATTCAGACCTCAAATCATCAAAAACATAAATTACCTCATATACTACAATGGAGAGGGGAAAAAACCAAAACACATCCCCCCTTCCCCAAAAAACTGCTCTGGGTAATAAAGTAAATCTTAATTTTTCTTAAAACTTAGTCTTTTCAATTTCAGGATATATCCACCTTTGTTTAACCTTATCCTTGCTCAGTGTAAACCTAATGCTTTCTAAATACAAAAAACTTGGGAAAACTTTGGGAATTTACAGATGAAGCACACATAAGCAAAATATAAAATAAGGCTAACTATCGGTTTCATCTACAAAATTATAAGGCACTTCAATGCACAAGTGTCTATATATTCACATTACTATTTACACTAAATAAGAAGAACAAGGTTTCATGCAATTACAGCCACTAAGGTTAAATTAAAAGAAAGGCTGTCTAGGACAATCAATCTAAGAATCACATTGAGATCACCTCGCCCAAGATATCCTTAAACTGCTATTAGATATTTGTCATCTGACTTTATGAAATCTGCTCCAGGCTCTGACAAACACCCTCAAGAGGCTAGTTCACTTTAACTGGAGATCACCTAAAAACTTTAAGAACCCAGCAGAAAAATCCCAAGTTAGAAACACTCATTTTGATTTAAGCCAGGTAATCCTTTCAATTTAACTTCTAGACAAAGCAGCTTGTTATATATATGTCCACCATAAATCATAGCCATTAAATGGTAAAACAATTTAAGACAGTCATTTCAAGTAGGGATGCCTTACCTCGAACCAGCTGAGTGCACTTTACCACATGTGTATGTGGGTGATCAATTGTTAGTTCAAAGCCTAAAAAAATAAAAAAAGTACTTTAGTTAAAAAGCTAAAGATACCCGAGACATTTTATACTTCTTTTATCTGAGTCACCATTAAAAACCTCCCTCATTTTCCTCTCCCAAAATCACTGCTCAGAGGCTAAAAGGGTCACACGACACATACAGCACACTCTTCTCTAAGGCACATTCTCTTCAAAGACAATCATATTTTTAACTAAACAATAAAGCTAATGCAGTCTCAAGACCCCTAAGGAACCAATAATCTCTAACAGAAAATTATTCTCAATGGACAAATGATTCATGCGAATTAGATCTTACTGGTTTCCACATTAAAATATTAATAAAAATTAATTCCACCAGAAAGATATCACTGTCACCTAAAATAGTTACTTTGAAGATAATTTAAAGTAGAAAGCTAATTAACAGAGATTAACTTCAGAGATAAGCTTTGACTGCTCACTTTGGCAGCACATATGCTAAAAATAAAAAAAAAAAAGAGAGAGAGATAAGCCTTGAAGAATTAATTGTGTGTACAGACATGCAATAAAATACAGGTGTACCAGGAACTTTCCAACACAACTCATGAACTCCTCCCTTACCCAGAGAAGAGAAAAATAGCCCAGAAGAACTAGGAAAAAATCTTTATTTTCCAAATTTGTTAAGCTTTTAAATGTAGTATCTCTGATAAAAATAATAACAGATAATCATCAGGGTTGCCCATCAACCATTAGAGCTGAAATTTCTCCACCTCCACTCTGCTGTTCTAAACACTGATTGGAGGGGTGCCCGGGAACTCAGTCCATTGAGCATCCAGCTCTTGTTTTTGGTTCAGGTCCTGATCTCATTCATGCGTTGTGAGATCACAGAGCCCCCTGACACCCTGCATGGAGCCTGGGGGTAGGGAGTGTGTTTGAAGATTCTCTCCCTCTGCCCCTCCCTCCACACAGCTGTGCTCACGTGCACGCTTGTTCTCTCTCTCAAATAAATCAATCAAAGGGCACCTGGGTGGTTCAGTCGGTTAGGCATCTGCCTTCAGCTCAGGTCATGGATCCTGCAGTCCCACATCAGGCTCCCTGCTCAGCAGGGATTCTGCTTCTCCCTCTGCCTCTCACCCTACTCGCGCTCTCCCCCGCTCTCTCTTTCTCAAATAAATAAAATCTTTTAAATAAATAAATAAATCTAGGGGCACCGTGGCACGGCGGTTAAGCGTCTGCCTTTGGCTCAGGGCGTGATCCCGGCGTTCCGGGATGGAGCCCCATATCAGGCTCCTCCGCTATGAGACTGCTTCTTCCTCTCCCACTCCCCCTGCTTGTGTTCCCTCTCTCGCTGGCTGTCTCTATCTCTGTCACTGTCGCATAAATAAATAAAATCTTTAAAAAATAAATAAATAAATAAATAAATAAATCTAAAAACAAAACTACATGACCTCTTTAAAAAAAATAAACTCTTACCAATTTTCAAAATAAATTCTGTTATCTAAATATAATGACAAACAGATCATAAAGATCCATGAAAGGAAAAAAGCTCTTTAGTTTCTGCCATTATTTATCATGACGTTAAAAACTGACACAACTTGCAAAGCAAGTCATGAACGTAGAATTTAAAAAAGCCCTGCTAACTGCTATTCCAAAGGACGGCTATACCTGACTTCTCTCTATGGTATAGGTCAAGGTCAAACTGCATTCCACAACCTCTATAATTTGCAAAAACCTTCACTAGAGATTTTCTTCCTATTTCCTATTTTGCAAATTTTAAAATTTTACATTACATACATTTCTTAATATTTTAAAGAAAAATAAATTTACCTAAAGTCTGCAGAATTATGCTTTCTAATATCACCAGATCTTGAACTTGTTGCAGGTAAGCCTGCAGGTGAAAAGACGGATAAATTATTCCCAAAAAAAGCACAATATATAAAGTGTCAACAATTCTAACAACTCCTTCCAGGAAAACCAAAGCAACAAAAGGCAGGGATGAAGTTAGGAAGTAGCCTAGGAACCGAAATGTAATCCCTATCTCTATTTAGTAATCCTTATCTCTATTTCTTTCTCTTAAAAGAAGAAAAAAAAGTGGTATATTGAGAAGTAACACTTTATTCATAATTAGCTACAGAAAAGGCACCAGAGATTTGGTTCATTTTCAAGACTAACATTTTAGGTTTTAAAGTCATGTGACGTAGACAAAAGATAATTAAAAATACATACATCTTTTTGCAATATCATCAAAATACATTTGTAGACCCTTCCTACAGTACTGTAGGCAATCTCAAACATTTGACTCCTGACAAGCTTTCCCATGTGAGGTAATGCTAGATTTCTAAGAATTAGAAGAGTTCAAAGGAAAAGGGAATAAACAACAAAAAAAAGTTCTCTCAGATTTGTACCAGCCAATACTGTAGCCACTATCCACACATGGCTACTGAGCACCTGAATATAGCTAGTCTAAATTGAGATGTGCAATAGAATATATGCCAAACTGGGGAACCTGGGTGGCTCAGTCGGTTAAGCATCTGCCTTTGGCTTGGGTCGTGATCCCAGAGTCCTGGGATAAAGTCCCACATCAACTCCCCACTCAGTGTAGAGTTTGCTTCTCCCTCTCCCTCTGCCCCTCCCCTGCTCTTGCGTGCATGCACTCCTCCTCTAATAAATAAAATCTTTTAAAAAAAGAATATATGCCAAATTTTGAAGACTTACTCAAAAAATAATAATGTAAACAACCTCATTAATAATGTTTTAATACTGATTTTATGCTGAAATGATATTTGGGATTAAATAAAAGATACTAATAATATAAAATATTACAACTTCACCTTTTAAATTTTTGTTTTTTAGAAGATTTTATTTATTTATTTGAAAGAGAAAGAGAGCACAAGAGAAGGAGCACGAGTGGGGGGGGGAGGAGAAAAAAGAGAGGGAGAAGCAGGTTCCCCACTGAGCAGGGAGCCCAACACGGGGCTCCATTCCAGGACCAGGACCCCAGGGTCACGACCTGAGCCAAAGGCAGACACTTAATGGACTGAGTCACCCAGGTGCCCCAATTTCACCTTCTTTTAAATGAAGATTTAATTTCTAATGAAGATTTTAAATGAAGTTCAATGAAAAGTTAAAATTTTTTAAATACACACAACTCCCACTATTGGACAGCACTGGTCCAGAACTCTAGGAGAATGAGACTTGGGGCAGGAGTTAGATCTATATTGTAGTGAACCTTCCACCTACCTTTATGATCTTGAATTAAGTCCAATAAAGACTTAAACTACGCTAGTACTCTTTTCCATATAGTAAAGAAAATATCTTCCTCTAAGATTCCCCATCTCACAAGGAATAGAAACTCAGGTGAGAAATTATATAAATACACTTTAAGAGAAAAAAAGTGAGAACTGTTTTTTGTTTTACCTTGTTAAAACAAAATTCTGTTTCATTTGGTCAGTTCTATGGACCAATGTCACTTAGGAGTCTAAAACCTAAATAAAAATCCAGGGCAATAACTCTTTCAACAAGAACTACTGCTGTACCCAAGAGAAAACGAAGGGAAGTCAAGACACTGCTATGTGAAACAATTCACATAATTAGGGGCTATTATCAAAACAAAAGGGGTGCCTGGGTGGCTCAGTCGGTTAAGTGTCTGACTTGTGATTTCAGCTCAGGTCATGATCTCAGGGTTGTGAGAAAACCCGTTCCGCAGGGAGTCTGCTTGAGATTCTCTCCTGCGCTCTCTCTTCTCTCAAATAAATAAATCTATAAACAAACAAATAAATAAAATAAAAACCACCCCTTCAAAGAACCACTTTCTCCAATATAATGAAAACATGCAAATTTATTTAACTATTTGATAAAGGATGACTCATGCATCCATCGTAAGAAATTTAAATACTCTAGTAACAGAAATCCACAGTTTAAACACTTACAAATGTCAGATCTCAAAATTTCTCACAACTCATCACTCCCCAACAACAGACTTCTAAAGCCAGGACACAGTTTCCCTTCTTTAAGAAAGTCAAGGAAGGATGGAAGGAAAAAAAGCTATATGTACATGCATAGGATAGAGGTTTGACAGAACATACACTGGAATTATAATCAGCAGTATCCTGCTAGGAGGAGGGGAGATGAGCTTTAACTTTTACTTCAAATGATTCTTAAATGTTTGGGTTCTTCTCGAACAAGCATATATAACTTTTGTAATTTCTTCAGAAGTTAAAAAAATGACAGGACTCATTTTTTTAAAGAATCCATAATAAAAATTTATTGGTAAGAATATTATTTATGGGGCGCCCAGGTGGCTCAGTCGGTTAAGCATCTGACTTTGGCTCAGGTCATGATCTCAGGGGTCCTGGGATCGAGCCCCGCATCGGGCTTCCCGCTCAGCAGGGAGTCTGCTTGTCCCTCTGCCCCACCCTCCACCCCAGCTCGTGGGCTCTTTCAAATAAATAAAATCTTAAAAAAAAAAAAAAATGGAAAAAGAAAATGGAGAATAAAACGGGAAAATATTTGCACTATAATAAGTGGAAATGACACACAAAACACATACGTGTGTAGCTATTCATAGAAAAGAAGCTAGAAATACTAATGATTCATTTACATACCTGTGGTCCAAATTATATTTAGGTAATATATTTTCTTTTTTGTTTTTCTGTATTTTCCAATTTTACGATAATGAATACAATTAACTTTTGCCATAAAGTTTCTGATGTTTTTGTAAAGGAAAAACAAAAACTAAAAATTTAACAGCCCCCATTCAGACTTCAGTAAATCAAAGTTACAAAACTAAGCTATCATCAAAATAAAGAAAGAAAAACAGATATGTGTAAATTAATCCCCTACCTCACTCCTAGTATCAGGAAGTGATTCCTGTGGATGGAGACAAGCATGTGCTACCTTGATGACGTGTTCCAATTTTTTTGGTTGCTCCTCTACTTTAGCTGCTAGAAATAAGGCTGCTGGAGCCACAGACTGGATGGAGAGAAAATAAATCATATTTATTATTTATTCCTAGATCAAGGTAGATCTAAAAAAGAACTAAGTCTCAAACCAAATTCCCTGCTTGCCTCAATTCATCACCTCTCATTAATGCCTTTTCTTAAAATGTCCTTCCTCTCCTATCCATTAATCTACATCCACTCCCCAAAACCAATCCTTCAACAAACTTGTTAAAGGCTATCTATGTGAGAAACTACTAGATGTAAATAGTTGGCTTTCTATTTAAAATGAGATTCTTTCTTAAGTTTATATCATAACCCTCTACATACTTTTGTTTTAAAGGAGCAAACTGAAAGTAGATTAGTGGTTGCCCAGGACTAGAACAGGAAAATGGGAGTGACCACTAATGCATAAGAAGTTTCTTTCTGGGGCAATGTAAATATTGTGGAATTAGATCATGGTAATGGTTGCACAACTTTGTAAATATACTAAAAACCAGTGAATTGGGGCACCTGGATGGCTTAGTTGGTTAAGCGTCCAACTCTTGGTTTTGGTTTGGGTCATGATCTCAGGGTCATGGGATCCGGGCCCGTGTTCACCTCCATGCTCAGCGAGGAGTCAGCTTGATATTCTTTCCCTCTGCCTCTCCCTCCCCCTCCGCTCCTCCACCTGCTCACATGCACTCTCTCTCTCTCACTCTCTAAAATAAATTTTAAAAATCTTTAAAAACAACAAAAACCCAGGGTACTGCACATTTTAAAAGGATAAATTTTATTTTATGTGAATTATCTCAATTATTACTTATATATGGGGGGAGCACAAACCTTAGAAAAGGGAATTCAAAAAATAGTGTTATATCCAAGATGTTATACAAAGGCACTCAGGGAAAAAAATCTCAAGCCAACACACAAGTAGACAACAAATTCAGTCACTAAACAATACAAGAGATTACAACAATATGACATAAATGTAGCCTTGTAGTGATCTGGGAAATCTCAGGAAGAACTTCTATTGAATCTTAAAGAAGAGTATTTCAATCAATCAAAGATGGCAATGGCAAGAACCAGGAGTCAAAGAAATATAATAAATAATTTTATTTCACTTTACTGAGTAGAACTGACAAGCATTCTAATACTTATTTATATCCCAGCTGCTATTTGCTATTTTGCTGGAAGAGATTTTTATCCACAAATCCAATTCACAGTAACAATTCTCTTCCTTCCTATTTGTTGCAGTTGTATGCAGCAAACTCCATATATATTCCTAGACCTTAGGATAAGCAAAGCAGAACTAGAGGAAGATGGGCATGAATAGGTGTGAGAAATCAGAGCAAGAAGCACACTAAATTGAGTAAGTGACACAGATAATGGGATGCGGAACACAAAGATCTTTAACAAGAGAGTGACACTAAAGATTTTAGAAAAAAGTATACAATTTAAGAAACATTTAGAAAGACATATTCAGGGGTGCCTGGGTAGCTCAGTCGGTTGAGCAGATGTCTCCCTTTGGCTGGGGTCATGATCCTGGAGTCCTGGGATCATTAAGCCCCACGTCGGACTCTCCTCTTGGTGGGCAGTCTGCTTCTCCCTCTGCTCCTCTCCCTGCTCTGCTAGCTCTCTAATAAATAAAATCTTTAATAAAGGAAGGAAGGACAGACAGACATATCCGGTCCTAGGAAGGACTAAAAGGAGGAAAGAATGAAACTCATTAAAAATTAATTTTAAAAAAGAAGAAAAAAATTAGTAATCCAGACATTAAGAAATAAAGTTTAGAGTAGGCATTAGCAGTAGAAAAAAGGCGGGAAAAACCACAGGCATGATTTTAGAAAATTAACAGGGCTTCACTAAATCTAAGTGTATGTATTTGCATGCAGAGAAAAAAAATTCTAAAATGTCAACAGGATTATCTCTGAGCAGTTAGCTACAGGAATATCATCATTTCCTCCTTTATTCTCTGTTTTCTAAAAAAAAAGATTGTATTTATTTATTTGACAGAGAGAGAGAGAGAGCTCGCAGCAGGGTGAGCGCCAGGCAAAGGGAGAGGGAAGCAGGCACCAGCTGAGCAGGGAGCCCGACGCGAGGCTCCATCCCAGGACCCTGGGATCAAGACCTGAGCCGAAGGGAGACGCTTAACCAACTGAGCCACCCAGGTGCCCGTCTTTCTTTTAGTTTTATGATGACTACATATAGAAAAAATAGTTAACACTCTAAAAATTAATAGGACTTTATAATTGACTGGAAAAAGCAGAAAGGAAAAGAACTTCTTAAAGACACTAAGATTTTTAGCCTACAACTTTGCCTTCAAGGAGCTAAAAATATATTCAAAAGGCACAAACTAAAATATGGTATACAAATAATGGTTAAGAAGACAAGATAATAACGCATTAAGTAAAAGACTGCAGGAGATAAATTTCAGTCTAATTTTTGCACAACCATGTAAATACTCATTGCTCCTCAGGGAATCACTTACCAAACCAGTTTACCAAAGCATTTTCCTATCAAAGGCAATTTCTAAGAGGAATTCTTACGCCAGGTAAGAATATAAGATTTTCTCCATTTTAAAAGAATAAAAATGCCACCTCATATTTATTTGTTAGGTACAGGCACTTTGTAAAGTCATTCATTTAAATATTAACTACTGGGTGGCTCAGTTGGTTAAGGGTCCAACTCTTGATTTCAGCTGAGGTCATGACCTCAGGATCGTGGTAAATTAAGAAGCCCCGAGTTGGGCCCCTGGGCTCCTTACTCGCCGGGGAGTCTGCTTGAGAGTCTCTCCCTCTCCCCCTTCCTCCCCCCCGACTCTCACCCCCTCAAATAAATAAATAAATAAATAAATAAATCTTATTAACAACTCTAGGAGATAAGCACTATTACTGACTCCAAAGAGATGAAAAAACTGAGACCTATGATAACTTACCCAAAGCCATGCAAAAAATCCAAACCTAGACATGTCTGACTCCAGAGCCCATTCTCTTAACCACTAAGCTTGACCCCTTAAGGATAAGCTAACCAGAATAAAATACACCCAAATAAATCTGTTAGGTATTAAAATACAACACCCAATTTTATAATCTATGAAATATTACATAAACACACCAAGTTGCTCACCATTACTTTTACACTCCCTCATTTGAAAATATTTAAGACAGTACATTTAGAAATTCAATTCATGAGGTTAAATTTCTTCTCAAAAAGAGTAATACAATGCCAAAAGTTAAATGAAAACAAATCAGTCATTTAATAATGTTCGCTAAAGAAATAACATTTATTTCCATCAAAAGGCAAGTTCTCTATCTTCCACGGTGTTAGAAATATACTTTATCTTGATCTGAGTGGTGGTTACATATACATACAATAATAAATAATGCAAAAAGTAATCAAGTTGCACACTTCAGATTTTTGTGCTTTACTGTCAAACTTCAATAAATTTTTTTTTAAATTTAAAAGGCAAGAGTTCTAGGCTCCAAAACATTATGAACAAAGAAACAGAACAAAATGAGAAAAGTATTCACAACACATGACATACAGCTTTAATATATATAAAGCTCATATAAATAAGAAAATCAGAATAAAAGAGAAACAAAGAGAATCAACCGTCAATTTTTAAGTCAATTCTTCAATTTCATGAGAACAATGACCTAAATAGGTATAAGAAGCTCAATTTCACTAATTGAAAAAAATGTAAATTAAGAAAATAATTTAGGACGCCCTCTATCTTGTTCACCACTGTATCCCAAGTGCTCAACAAGTAGTTAAAACTTAGTATTTCCTGATGTAATAAATACGTCATTTGTGAGGATGCAGAGAAAAGGATCCTCTCTTCAGTGCTGGAAACAATGTATAACTGATATAATCTTTCAGTAAGGCAAATTGATACGACAAAACAATGTATACTGATAAAATCTTTCAGTAGGGCAAAACTGACACAACAAAACAATGTATACTGATATAATCTTTCAGTAAGGCAAATAGACACAACAAAAATTTTTTAAAGGCAGCCCTGTGGACACAGTAATTTTACCTATAGGAATTTATATTAAAAAGGTCATGTAAGCCATACACTATACGTACCAATTTTATGTAACATTATTTACAATTACTAAACTAGAAACAACCCAAATATCCGCCAATAGGGAGGTGAAATAAATTATGGTAACTACACAAAGAAATACTATGTGGCCATTTAAAATACAGCTGACCCTTGAACAACACTGTTTTGAACTGTGTTGGTCCACTCCTATGGATTTTTTTCCTATAAATACAGTACAGCACTGTTACTGTATTTTCTCTTCCTTATGATTTTCTTAACATTTTCTTTTCTCCAGCATACCTTTTTTGTAAGGATACAGTATATGATACATATAACACAGAAAATATGTGTTGTGTTATTGGTAAGGCTTCTGGTAGTTAACTTTCTGGGGAGTCAAGAGTTATATGTAGATTTTCAACTGTGTAGAGGTAGATACCCCTCACCCCCACCCTGTTCAAAGGTCAACTGTAACAAAAAATCACTATGAAAAGATATCCAGTATATACTGTTAACTGATAAAGGCAACTCACATGAGTAGTATAGTCAGAAGTTATTTTTTTAATAGAATCATATAAGTATTAGGTATGTGTACACAAAAATGACCAAGACACTATATGACAAAACATTTATCAATGGTTACCTCTGGAGGGTGGGATTACAGAGGAGCTTTCACTTTCTACATTATACATTTCCGTATTAATTTTTACCGTAAGCGTTTATTACCTTTATAATGAGAAAAAAAAATAACATGAAAAATGCATGGGAGCTTGACAGGACAAATACCAATGCTACAACAATGTATCAAGTCCTCTCAAATTTGAACCTGGATTTATCACAAGTCTTAATAAAGGGTGATACTTTTGATCTGTCAATTCCAGAATGTGCCTGAAATCAATTCTCTAAAGAAGATCAACAATCCCAAATTTTAAAAGTCACTGGATTTTGGAAAAGGTCATGACATCCACTGTAATCTCCCTGTATTTACTGGATAATTACCAGATCATTCATTCATTCAAGTTTACTTGGAGGGTACACAGAAAAATGAGTCTCTGTCCTTGCTGAGCTTACTACATAGGAAATAAGGAAAAATATTATTTAAAAAATAAAAGGAGTATACAATATATATGTGCATAAAGTACACAAATTGATTTGAGATGTATTTCATCCTGCATTTCAAATCTTTACAATAAAAGGGAAAACACAAAGAAAATGTTCAGAATTGGCAAGACAGCTATGTACTTCTCTTCAAATTTCATTCTTTATCCACTACCTTCTATTGTAGAGCTATGAGACAGACATCCTCATTAAATGTTTTTCTCTGTCTTAATAAAACTGCTTCCTGCAATCAGAGGTAGGGCATGGCTGGAGGTAAGAGGTCTACTGGTAGGAGAAAGCCAAGCTGACTGGATAATCAGTAAAAATTGGGAATACTTAATCCACAGAGCCAAAGGGTTTCTAGTGCAGTTACTCCCAAAACTGAGTATGCCAATATCTTACATTACAAGAGCAACATCTAGTGTCATAGATTCTCTTTCCATGGTATTAAAAAAAAAGAGCTCAAAGCCTATCATCCTAAGGGTAAGTCTTAAACACTTTTCTTCAAAACATAACCTTTCTCTAAAAAAAAAGATTTCTTTTTTTTGACTCACAAGCCCATATGAAATATTCATCAGGTTTAGCCCTATTACCTTGTGATTTTAGTAAACAAATATAGTCTTACCTGCAACTGGGATATCACTATGCACTCGCTTCCAAGTCATTTATAATAATGTTAAATAGGACCATTTCAGGTATCAAAACTGAAAATAGCACTATTTACAATTCTGTCCAGAAAAAAAAAATCCCTTTATTACTATTATTTTATTTTTCCTGTCTTAAAAGTCACCCCCCATCATCACATAATGTGCCTTCCCTCTCCAATCAGTCATTGACTGCAATTATATCAAAGGCTTTTAGAAAATCTAAATCACTTACATTCACTTGTTTTCCTGTGGCTACATTATTATTTACCACTTCAAAAAATACACTTAAGCATCTTCTCCCCTTTAATGCTCCTCTCCCAACCCAAAAATTTAAGTGTTGAATAATCTATTTCTTTATTAGAGAATCCACCTATTTTAACGATGCATTAAACCTACCGAATAAATACCCAGTTTACTGGAAAACTGGAAGACTGGATTCAGTGGGACACATAATGAAAGTGATCAACCCTATTTTCTAAACTTCAAATCCCAGTTTAGCAACAAAGATCAACCTTCTCACCCCACACACACAGGAAGTTGTTGGAATAGATCACAAAATGATTATACCATATGAAAAAAAACAACTTACGTTTCGATGGAACTGTGTAAAGGACTGAATCATGTAGAATCGATGCATGTATACTATAGCAGTGTTGATAGTCAATTGTGAGCTAAAATATTAAAGTTAAGGCCCCAAAACAGGCAGGGAGAACAATTCCCAAAAATACAACCTATATACCCTCCCAAAAGGACCATGCGGCCAAACACAATACATGCTTCTAAATGAAAATCATCCTTAATTTTCCAAATTAAAGAGCAAATCTGTCTTCTTTCACCAAATTATTAACCACCAATTGACACTTAACATAATGCCTTACAACCAGTATTCAATATGTAAATTTGCTGAAATGATAAACAAGCAAGCTTCTTAGCGCGTGTGGATCAAGGAATATAAAAAATTTATGTGGACCTAAACCTGTCATTTGCCTCCTGAAAATCCTGCAGTGGTGATCCATTAGCTTAGGATATCTTTTCACATGACTTGTAACACCTTCCCTGATCTGCCCCTAGGTATGTCTCTACTATCTCCTCACTTTCTAAGCTCCAGGAATTAACTTTTCAGTCGCACTTGTCTGTGGCAGCTAAGCCTTCTCATATGGTGATCCCTGGGAGCAGAAACACTGTGAATGATTTGATACTCATTCACTGACAAAATTTTAAATGCCTTACTTCTAAAGCCCTCAGAAGACAATGTGGGTTATTCAGGGAAGAAGTTGTGGTCCCAAAATGTCAACAACCTTAGTAACAACACACACATAAAAAAGGGCTAGATACACTAAAACAGAACTTCAAGCAAAAAGCTTAACTTAGTACTGCCCATGCTTAGGAAACAAATTGGATATCGGTAATAAAGAGGACACCTCTTTTCAGGTAAGCTCAACTTTAAGATATAACAAACATTACAGCCAGCCACTCACTTAAATAGGAGCTGCACCCAGAAATACTTTTTCACTTCCATAGTGGAAAGAACTTGAAAACTATATAAGCTTTCTCTGCTACAAAATGAGTATATTTTCTGACAAAAATACTTGAAGGGAAAAAAAATCACTAAATTACCTGATCTTTGAAATATAAAGAAAACAAATACACATTAGAACTCTGAATAAATTAAAAACTCAACATTTTGTAAATGGTTTTTTAAAACATTAAATCCCTGGTCTATAGTCTTACAAACAGAAACTGACATCCTTCCGTCCTCTGAAATTCCATAAAGTTTTAACAGTAGCTACCATATGAACATGAGTGCCCGGCATTTTCTTAGGTATAGAAATTACATACAAGGATTATCACTCCATTTTAAGGACACGAAAACCAAGAATTTGACAGGTTTCTTAAACAGCTAGTAAGTAGAAGGAACAGATTTTGAACCATAGGTGGGGCATTAATTCTAGCCACCCTCTCTTCGTAAGACTACAGGTCTTGAATTTCTCAACTGTCTCTACACACTAAGTTCAAAAGACAGCCATCAACAGTGAAACCTCCACCAAACCCCTAGAGAATAGCGGAAAAGTAGAATCTCTAAGTCACTAGACCAGGAGACCAGAACACAACGAAAGGGGACTAGGAAGGGCTAGTTAAAACACAAAGCTGCGAAGGATACGAATTCCCAGCAAAGCTGGTGGCACTGGTGAGCGAGCGGGAAATTAACTCCGCCTCGCTTCCCTGGCGCAACACTGAATTTCAGCCCGCCCCATCCGAGGCTCTCCCACCTAGACATTCAGCCCCTAACCACCCTCTTCCCTCTTCCGTCCCTGACAGAGCCTGAGGCCTGGACGCCCGAGCAAGGCGGGTCTGACTCCAAGGCCGGAGGCCTAGGCCGCAAGGATACACGTTAAGACGTTGTCCCATGTCCTGGAGCAGATTGGCTGCCTGCTGGCGATGAGAAAGTTCTTTATCTGGGTCCATGCCAAAACGACGGGATGGGCTATTTTCCAGCTGTTCTCGAGTAAAATACCACCGTTTGTTGTTGTTCTTCCTCTCTCCCTCCATAGTGCTTCAACCAGAAGGCAGCGGCGGAGGCTGCAAGCACTTCCCAGCGTCACCTAAGCGGCGACACACATCCGCTGTGCGGGGGCAACTGCGACGTGACGAACTTCCGCTAAAAGGTGGACGGCTAGGTTGTGACAGGCTTCCGCCAAGGAGGGATAGTTAAAGAGTCTACTTCCGGAATGGACTTCGCGGCAACCTGTAGCCGGGTTAACAGCCAGTAGGCGACCAGGAGAGACCTTGAGTCTAGGACGCAGGCGCCAGTCATGTGACCCTTGGGCGGTAGGGTGGGGGTAGAAGGTCTCGTTCGAAACCACGCTTCCTCCCGCGAGAGCTGGGTTTAGCTTTCGCGTGGTGGACGAGGTGGCGAGGCAACTGTTGCGGCGGGGTAAGGTGCCCGCCCACGCGCCCCTCGGCGGTTCCTCGGAGAACTTCGTTTGTGGCGGAGGTGGCGATATAAGATGGGGGAGATAGCGAACTTGACAGAGAAGCAGGTGAGACTGTCAAAACTGAAAAAAGTAATCAAAGAGAGTGGAACTAGCGTATATCGTAATATAAAGCAACTAGAAAGCTCTTAGTTGTTGGTACCCATTTGCAAAGCCGCTTTACAACATGTATCTAAAACCTTGAAAAATTCCTATATTTCACCACAGTGATTCAACGTAAGGAAATGAAATTTAATTAATAGTGTTAATTTAGTGAATACCGTGTTCCAGGCACACTATTGACTCTTAAGTATACAATTTCACTTAAAGGCACAACCGCAAGGGGTAGTAACATTTTAATCCCCGTTCTGTGGACGAGCGAACTAAAACTGCTCCTTCATTGTGTAAAACTTCCACCTCCACCTTGTACACGTAAGAATTCGTAAATTCCTGTCCTCCATCAAGAACCAACCCAGCTGAACGCCTGATGCCTGTTTGATCCTGAGCAAGATACCTAACCTCTTTATGCCTCTTGTATAAATGTAAATAATAACAATAGTACCTACGTTTTAGGTTGTGAGGAGGATTAAATGAAGATACAATTAATTAAAAGCCTTTATAATAGTACCTGGCTCATAGGAACATAGAAAACATGGAGTAGATGTTATCTTAGTATTTACTCTATTACATTAAAATTGGGTTGTATCCATAACACCTACCTAATACAGTCCTGGCCCTTGCAGTCAATAAATGTGAAATGAACGCTCACAACACCCTACAATAAAGAAACCGGGGCTTGGGGTAATTAAGTAGTTTACCCTACTCTACACTGCTTCTAAGTGTTGATTTTTAAATAAGTCTAATTCCATTGTTCTTTCCATTCTAGCAAACTGTATTCTTTTCTGAAAGAATTTACCTTAATTAAATTTGGATAGTACTAGAATCCTTTGACTTTTATAGTATTTTGAGTTTTTTTCATTTTAGACATGGCTGCTCCCACTCAGTTTGATTCTAATTCATTCTCAGAAGTATTTCCTTCCATTTCAGGCCCTCCTTTGCCATATATTATCTATAATTAGCATTAGCTACATTTTACTCCAGAAAAATAGAGGATCAGGAAGATTTGAATGACTTATTTCAGGTTACGACATGTAAAAAATTTATGATTTCGAACTTCTAACATCACAGACTTGTTTAATAGAATAAGCATTTTTTTTCAATTATGTAGTCATTGTATTCTTTTCTTTTTTTAAGATTTATTTATTTGAGGGGCGCCTGGGTGGTGTAGTCGTTAAGCGACTGCCTTCAGCTCAGGGCCTGATCCCAGTTGTCTGGGATCGAGCCCTGCGTCAGGCTCCTCTGCTGGGAGCCTGCTTCTTCCTCTCCCACTCCCCCTGCTTGTGTTCCCTCTCTCGTTGGCTGTCTCTCTGTCAAACAAATAAATAAAATCTTTAAAAAAAAAAAAAAGATTTATTTATTTGAGAAAGAGAACGAGCTGGGGGGAGGGGTAGAAGGAGAGGGAGAAGCAGACTCCCTCCTGAAGAGGGAGCCCTATATGGGGCTTGATCCAGAACCCTGGGATCATGACCTGAGCCAAAGGCAGACACCTAACCAACTGAGCCACCCAGGCGCCCCAATTATATTGTCTTTTAAACAGCCAAAATTATTTCTCCCAGAACCCTCTTGCCTATTTCTCTGACCTGTGTTTGGTTCTCCATTTTTTAAAAAACATTTTATTTGGGAGAGAGCACCAACAGGGGGAGGGGCAGGGAGAGGGAGAAGCAGACTCCCTGCTGACCCGGGGGCTCAATCCCAGGACCCTGGGATCAGGACATGAGCTCATGACCTGAGCCAAAGACAGGCCTAACTGACTGAACCACCCAGGTGCCCCTGGTCCTCCATTTAAACTCTTGGATTGATGGCTCCGTTTTGAATTTGCTGTCCTGGCTGAGTATACCAATTTTCCAAGAAAAAGTTCTGGTATCTGTTAAGTTCTAGGCAATGCAGGTGGTAATCAATGGCTTGCTATCCTGCCATATAGAAGACTGGGACCTGTGTAACTAAGAGAAGGGAAATATTCTTTGAGGGGATAAATATTTGAAAGGAGGCAGTAATAACAATTACTAAACAAGAGCTATTCTTTTTTTTTTTTAAACCCTCAACTATTTCTATGTGTACGGTTCCATAGTGCCAGCTATATTCACATTGTTATGCAACAGGTCTCCACAGCTTTTTCATTTTGCAAATCTGAAACTTTATGTCTATATGCTTCATTTCTCCCTCCTCCCAGCTCTGACAACCCCCATTCTACTTTGGGTTTCTATGAGTTTGACCGCCTTAGGTAAAGATGTAAGTAGAATCATACAGTGTTTGTCTCTGTGACTGGCTTATTTCACTTAGTATAATGTCCTTAAAATTCCCAGCTATTCTTTTAACTATCTGTGTGATTTTTTAAAAGAGATTTTATTTATTTATTAGAGAGAGAGAGCACCTTCAGGGGGAGTGGGAGAGGCAGAAGCAGACTCTCCGCTGAGCAGGAAGCCAGACATGGGGCTCGATTTTAGGACCTCATAATCACGACCTGAGCTGAAGGCAGACACTTAACTGACTGAGCCACCCAGCTGCCCTTAGCTGTGTGATCTTAAATGTCATCTCTGGATCCTGATGGGACACCATCTGGCACACAGTACGTGTTTAGTACATGTTTATTATCAAAATAATGTTAACCTTCAGATAAACTGCCCTTAAAGAGCAATTGACAAAATCTTAGAGAAATTTTCCTTTTTTTTCCTCTTCTTTTTTAAAATTTAAATAGGACTCTGTTTCCTATAAAAGAAACCTATGAGGCTACTTTTTATATTCACTAGACTAATCTTGCTCCAGATACAGGATTATACTATATTTCATGGTTTGATCTCATTTTGCATTGTGCTTATGAATGTCATATTTCAGCCATGTTAAACATTACCATCTCCTACTGTTGAAATAATTTCTTTCCAACATTTATATAGTCTCCAAATTAAAACATGAAAAGATGGTGTGCCATTTGTAACTATTCCCAATTCCACAGTCAGTTGATGTCATACTGATAGCTTGAAATTGGCCATGGTGGGTGTACTGGCAAATTATTAACAACCAGCTATCCAGAAAATAATTGTATGTGTATGTGTACATATATAAGTTCAAACATGAACTTACTGATATAAAGGATGTGTAGCACACATTTATAAAAAATACAATTTGCAATCTTTATTATAAATTTCTTATAGCCAGTTGATTCTCACAGAATGCTTTTACTCGGTTTTGCCAACTTCTTGATTCAAGAACCAACCTGTGATTGCATCTGAAAAATGAGAATAGCTTTTTTTTCAAAGATTAATTTATTTATTTGAGAGAGGGAGAGCGAGCACACATACAAATGAGGGAGGAGCAGAGGGAAAGAGAGAGGGAGAGGATCCCAAGCAGACTCCCTATTGAGCACAGATCCCCATGCAGAGCTTGATCTCAACACCCTGAGATCATGTATGACCTGAGCCGAAATCAAAAGTTGGGTGCTTAACCAACTGAGCTACCCAGGCACCCCAGCAAATGAGAATAGTTTTGACTGTTGGTTGACATTTTCATTTGCATTAATCAGTAAGATAAAAGTGAAACAATAAGGGGCCAAGCGTGGAGCCTGCTTAAGATTCTGTCTCTCCCTCTCCCCCTGCTCCCTCCAAAAAAAAGTGAAACAATGAAACTTATGTTGGAACTTCACTTATTTGTCAGTGACTTGGGCAACATCTTTGCTGAATTGGATAATGGTTTTGAAAGCCTGAAGAACCTTTCAATTTTTTGTGCTTTTGACAATTTAATGGGCATACACATGATATACTTTTAATCTACGTTATTTACATACTGTCACTTTCTTAAGTCTAGTCAACAAAATAATAAATAAAGCTTTTGCCTGCAGTGTTTACCATTTCTGTAGTCTAAATTCTCCCATTATGGCCAGTTTCAAGCTACCAATATGACATCACTGAGCATGGACTTGGAAAGAGATGAACACACCATCACATAGTATTTCCTCCATATAGATACAATAGACAGGGAGTTCTGGTTTCCAGTCTGATATGTAAAGAGCTTGAAAGTCATTGCTCCTGTTCTTATAACAACAACAACAAAAAACCTGAATAAACTGCAAATCAACAACCCTTGTTAGATCAAGCAGAGAATTAAGGGGACAGGGCAAACCACCACAAAAACCGGAGAGACAGACAGACTCAGAAGAGGCAGAACAGAGATCCATGGCTTACTGAGAGCAAAAACTACTATTGAAACCAGCAACTGATAGGAATACATAAAGGGCAATTGACTTATTGCTGGAGAATGAACTTGGTCTAGATTGAGAGACTTAAAAAAACAAAAAACAAAACCTCTTGAGGGCCCCCACACTTTCATGAGTTTTACCTCCAGGAACCCCATAAATCTTACTGTGAAGATTGGAGAAAAATCCCTTTGTCCTTCTGGCAGGGAAAGGGAAAAAAGAGCTACTTGGAAATAGACCCAGAGCATTCATTTATCCTTAACAAAGGCCTGTCCTTAATGGAAGCTACTTAACAGAGCCTAATCAATGTAGGAAAAGGAAAATAACCAACTCCAGTATTTGTGAAGGTCACAGTCCAGCGGGGACACAAGCTCATTAAAAAACTGAGACCTGATAGGATTATAAAACCTGATAGGATTATAAAGCCCTTTCCTCGCCCCTCCCTTACCAACACATCAGTAGATCTCCTACGTAATAAAAGGGGATTACAACAGAAAGAACCACAAACTCATACCCTGTTTAAGAAGGAGTCTGTAAGGAAACACAAAGACAACAGGGGAGACCAAGACATCAGAGTAAATTTTAGCCTCTGATACCTACAGCCATAACAAAGAGGATACAGCAGCTGAACTCCTAAACAGATAAAAGTGAAACATCCATTTCTTCTACCCAATATATCATGTCTAACTTTCTACAAAAAAATAAGAAGGCATGCTAAAAGGCAAAAAATACAGTCTAAAGAGACAAAGCAAGTATCAGAACCAGAGTCATATATAGCAGAAAGTTTTGAATTGTCAAACTGGGAATTTAACTGATTAATATGCTAAGGACTCTAATGGAAAAAGTGGACAACATGCAAAAATAGATGAGTAATGAAGCAGGGAGATGAAACTAAAAATCGAAAGGAAGTGTTAGAAATAAAAAACCTGGGGGCGCCTGGGTGGCACAGTGGTTGAGCGTCTGCCTTCGGCTCAGGGTGTGGTCCCGGCATTATGGGATCGAGCCCCACGTCCTGCTCCTCAGCTATGAGCCTGCTTCTTCCTCTCCCACTCCCCCTGCTTGTGTTCCCTCTCTCCCTGGCTGTCTCTATCTCTGTCTAATAAATAAATAAAATCTTTAAAAAAAAAAAAAAAAGAAAAAAGAAAAAAGAAATAAAAAACCTGTAACGGGTGCCTGACTGGCTCAGTCAGTATAACATGCAACTCTTGATCTTGGAGTCGTGAGTTCAAGCCCCACATTGGACCTAGAGCTTACTTTAAAAAAACAAACAGAAAAAAAAAAAACCACTGTAAAGGAAATGAATGCCTTTGATGGGCTTACCAATACACTGGACACAACCAACGAAAGAATGAGTTTGAAGATCTGTAGATAGAAACTTCCCAAACTGAAAAGCAGAGAAAAAAAATAATAAAAACAACAGAATATACACATACAATAGTTATAACGTCATAAACGTAGATAATAGTAAAATGTAGTAAAACAATTAGGAAGAGATGAGTTTTTAGTATTTACTACCTTTACTTTTCATGTAATTTATTCAATTGTAAGTTTAGATAATTTTAAATAATGGCTTGTTTAACAACCAGCTTGCAAAATTCCTGAAAATTTAAGAGGCAGCTCAAAAATCAGTATGAACTGACTCAGCACACCACTGCTTGAAATAACTTGAAGACTCATTGGAAGTACCATATTCACATTTAAATACTATTTATGTTTCCGTTATATGCTGAACATTATGCTACGAAAATTTGCATACATTATCTCATTTAATTCTCATAACTCTGAAATAGATACCGTTGCCATTTTTTAAAATAAACAGAGGCTTAACCTATTCAAACTCAGATACTGAGAATATGGCAAAACTAATATTTGAGCCCAGCTCAGTGCTCTTCCTAGTCACTGCCTTCTGAAATTTACAGTATAATAAAGACTGGGGCAAGAAAAAGGGTAACTGGCACTTGATTCCTCCATTCTTCTGAAGTTATTTAGCCCACTCACACTCCAGATCTACTGTGAACCCATGAATCCTGTGTCTCCTTTAGACAAAGGGAGTGTTAGTCATAGTAATTCTTTAGGGCATTACCATGGTTACCAAACACAGAGTCCATTGCTCTAGCCTGAACATTCCAGAAGAGGACAGGGAGGAGCTGAGATGGCCTTCTTCAACTTATATCTATTGGGATATCAAAATTCCTTTCGGAACAAGAAAAGGGACACAACTGAAGAAACAAGTAAGGGGAATATAGGGTAGAGGGTTAGAAGAGCTTCTTCTTGGCCATTTTTTTTTTCTACCTTGAGTTAGAGTTTTATTGCCCATAATTAACAATTACACCAGTCACCAGTTAAAATTATGGAGTGGGGAGACTATCCATTGACTTTCCCTCTTCTGTCATTTAATATCCTTATTAAGACATTCAATCCGTTCAACTGAATAAATGTTCATTGTTATTCATTTGCTCATTTAGTTAACATTTACTAAGTACAGTTTTGTGTCAGGCTTTCTGTTGGTGACAGGATGGATAGGATAAGGTCTCTGCCATAAAGTGGCTATTGGATAAAGATAAATATGCAAACAAAAAATGTGCAATATAGTATATGAATAAATTAAATATGGAATACTGTGGGACCACAAAAGAGGAAGTACCTGATACTACTGGATTTGAAGGAGCACAGGAGAATCCTTTAGAAAAGACTTCACACAGGAAATGCTGCCAGGATGATGGGAGTTCGCCAAGTAGACCAAAAGGGAATATTGCACAAAGGAACAGAGTTGAGAGAGAGCCATATTCACTGAACTCTAAGTCCTTGGGTACAGATAAAGTATAAAGAAGACAGGTGCTGGGAAGTAAGCATTGTAAACTTGGCAAGGGACAGATAATTGAGGATACTGTTAGCCATGCTAAGCATTTTAATTTTATAGGGAACCACTGAAGGATTTTTAATAGGCAGTGAGTAAATATCTGATTGTATTATACCTGCAATGCCTAGCAATGCCTAATACATAATGTTATAATGTTCTAATACATAGAGATTTAATAAATACTTTTAGGTAGGGGTGCCTTGGTGGCACAGCGGTTAAGCATCTGCCGTCGGCTCAGGGTATGATCCCGGCGTTGTGGGATCGAGCCCCACATCAGGCTCCTCCACTATGTTTTTTTTTTTTTTAAAGATTTTATTTATTTATTTGACAGAGATAGAGACAGCCATCGAGAGAGGGAACACAAGCAGGGGGAGTGGGAGAGGAAGAAGCAGGCTCATAGCTGAGGAGCCTGATGTGGGGCCCGATCCCATAACGCCGGGATCACGCCCTGAGTCGAAGGCAGACGCTTAACCGCTGTGCC
>NC_048233.1:39045272-39098966 GCF_002007445.2 Ailuropoda melanoleuca
TCCACTATGAGCCTGCTTCTTCCTCTCCCACTCCCCCTGCTTGTGTTCCCTCTCTCGCTGGCTGTCTCTATCTCTGTCAAATAAATAAATAAATAAAATCTTCAAAAATAAATAAATAAATACTTCTAGGTAAATAAATTAATAAATGATATTTTAATGACTAACCAGAAGTTAGAGGAGGCTTTGGAGGAGATGTGACAATTGGTTAAGGTCTTAAAAGGTAAATTGTTTGGAGGCACAGAAATGGAGGAGAAAGGGTATTTCAGACAGAATGGAGAACATATGTGAAGGAAATTAAGTGTAGGCAGGTACTAAAGCAAAGTTTTATTGGGGTGAGGGTAGTAAGTAACTGGTAAATATAAAACACAAAGATTGAGAGATACTAATACTGTATACGACTCTATTAGGCACACTCTATCCTTTTTCTAAAGACAACAAAGAAGCTCTGTTTTACATATCTAGCTTTCAGGTAAGGTTTGTACAAAGGGTCCCACTGGTGGACCCTAGAAATCCCTTAATAGCCTCACATCAGCCCTCCCCCGCTAGCCCCCACCTGTCCCAGCATTATGCCATGGGGCTGCTATTTTCTCCATATAAGGAGCTCTTCACCCTCTCTCAGAGAAACACACTTGGCCTGCTCTATAAATTTTCCTTGTTCCACGAATAGGCCTCTCCTGGCTGCTCCAGCCCTGTCTAACCCTACTAGATGGGACTTCTCACTATGAGAGAACTAAGAACCAAGCCTGGGGTTTTCCTACCCAGTTAGCTACCTAAACTCTAGTAAACAGGACTTGGTACCAATCCAAAGAGGTCTGAGTGTCATTTCCAATTAATTTCTTTGTGGGCTAGGCAGAAAGACTTCACTTTATAAAACTATGGGGTAGGGGTACCTGGGTGGCTTAATAGGTTGAGCGACCAACTCTTGATTTTGGCTCAAGTCATGACCTCAGGGTCATGAGATCAAGCCCCACATCGGGCTCTGTGCTCAGCCAAGAGTCTGCTTGAGATTCTCTGCCTCTGCCCCGTCCCCCTCCCTTACACTCACTTGCTCATGCACGCTCTCACTCTCTCTCTCTAAAATAAATAAAATCTTTAATAAAAAAATTTTTTAAATAAAACTATGGGGGTAATAGGGAACTATCCTGATATCTTGTGCTTGCCCAATTTTTTTTCATTCCAGTGTCAGACTATAAGAGGCTGGAGGCTTGTCCGAACTGTTGGCCTAAAATGTAAGGTTAAAAGGATGACTGGACATCAAATTTGTCACCCCTACAAATTGTTCCCCTTCCCACTCAATTTTATACCCACTGCTTGCCTCAAGATTTGGACAGAGGAGGTCCACTTGCTAACTTCTCTTTAAATCCCTAATTTTGTTGGTTCAAGCAGTTAATAATATGAAGCTATCTATTTAGTATGTACTGTATGCCAGGCATTGTGCTGAGCATTACACATGCATGATTCCATTTAATTTTCTCAACATGCCTGTGAGGTAGGTATTACTAGTCCCTTTTTACCATTAAGGAAACTGAGGCTCAAACAGGTTGACTTATTTACACAAGGTCAGTGATAGAGCCAGAATTTGACTCCAAATTGTCAAACACATTGTGCTCACTTTTAAACAGTAATGGGGACAAATGACACAGGTCTTTTGCTGTGAGCAGACCACTATACAAGTGATTGATGATCAGCCTTTCTAGGAAAATCTGTTAACTCCTAAACCCTGAATTTGAATGTCAGGTGGGCTTTATGTAAAGTTGTTCACTATCCCTAACAGGTGGTTCTCAAGATTCCCAGGAGCCCACCATTCACTGGAGCTGAATGGTAACTTTTTGCTCAGCTAATGGGCAAAATTGTTGACTTGGGAACTCTTCCATGGAGTCAATGCCTTGTAACCTTCTCTCATAGCCCCTGGACAACTTCCCAAGAAAGTCAAAATTCTCCAGCCTCAGAATGGTAGTCTGCAAGCATGGGAAAAATAACTGGGTGGGTTCCTCCTCCTCTCTTTTTGTCTCTCTCATACATGCATATGCACACACATCACAGTCATTATTACATGGTCTATTATATGCAGATATCAGAACAATAGTGTGATGTTTTCTGTGCTTAAAACTCAAACTTTGCTGGAGTTATTGGTGAAACCCAGTGCTAGAAGTTTATCCACATCATATTGCTCCATAGAAAACTAGGAAGTTTCACTTCTGGGACAAGAATTTAGTGAAACCATCATTTGACAAGGCAGCTAGTACATTGATTCCATCTTTCCAGGAGGCATCTTGAACTAAATATGGTCCATCTGACCCTGGAGTGTGGCTAACCTAATCAACACCCATAAACTCCTGACCACCAACTACAGATCCCTGGTATAAACTTGCTAATAGATATCAAGGTAGCAGGTTCAGATCAATTATAATAAATACTATATAATGCAAGTTGAATATAATTACAGTTGACCTTTGAACAATGCAGGGGTTAGGGGCATTAACCCCCCACGTAGTCAAAAATCTCCATATAACTTTTGTGGGTTTTTTTTTTAAGATTTTATTTATTTATTTGACAGAGAGACAGCCAGCGAGGGTGGGAACACAAGCAGGGAGAGTGGGAGAGGAAAAAGCAGGCTCCCAGTGGAGGAACCCAATGTGGGGCTCGATCCCAGAATGCTGGGATCACGCCCTGAGCCGAAGGCACACGCCTAACGGCTGAGCCACCCAGGTGCCCCCAAAAATCTGCATATAACTTTTGACTCCCCAAAACTTAACTACTAATAACCTACTGTTGACCAGAAGTTTTACCAAGAACATAAATTGTCCAATTAACACATATTTTGTACATTATTATATATTGTTTTCTTACAGTAAAGATAGAAAAAAAGAAAATGTTATTAAGAAAATCATTAAGAGGGGCACCTGGGTGGCTCAGTCTTTAAGCGTCTGCCTTCGGCTCAGGGCGTGATCCCGGCGTTATGGGATCGAGCCCCACATCAGGCTCCTTTGCTATGAGCCTGCTTCTTCCTCTCCCACTCCCCCTGCCTGTGTTCCCTCTCTCGCTTGGCTGTCTCTATCTCTGTCAAATAAATAAATAAAATCTTTAAAAAAAAAAGTTATCTGTAATTTTTGGGGCGCCTGGGTGGCTCAGTTGGTTAAGCGTCTGACTCTTGGTTTGGGCTCAGGTGGTGATCTTTGGGTCGTGGGATCAAGCCCCACATTGGGCTCTGCACTCAGCACAGAATCTACTTGTCCCTTTCCCTCCCCCCTCTGCCTCTTCCCCAGACATGTGCACATGCTTTCTCTCTCTCTCTAAAATAAATAAGATCTTTGAAAAAGAGTAATCTTTGTATTTCTTTTTCAAAATAATATTAAGTGTAGTAGTGCTAAAAGGCTTATAATGAAAAACGAGTCCTCTACCCCAGTCCTCTCACCTCCACTCTCCAGAGACAGATTTTCAACTCTTCTAGTTTCTTTTGGTACTTAACCTTCCTACTTCTAAAGAAAATGCTCATATGATATGTATTCATTTATCCATTTTTGGCTATTATATATTGCCTTCCTGTTTTGACAGTTGAGAATTTAGCTTTCTTATGCCATACCCTGTGCTTCTCCCCTCCCACCCTGATTTTTCCAGTATAGTTATATCACAGTTTTAGGTTTGTGGTAGGCAAAATTCTAAGAATGACCCACAATGAACTTTGTCTTTGTATAATCCCCTCCCCTTTGAGTGTGGGTGGAACCTCTGAATATTATGGATAACACTCCTTGATTGTTACTTTATATGGAGAAAGGGAGATTATCTGAGTGGGCCTAATCTAATCACACAAGCCCTTTAAAAGCAGAGTGTTTTCTCCATTTAGCAGCAAAAGAGAATTCAGAGATTGGAAGCATGAGTGGAATTTGACACATCATTGCTGGCTTTGAAATGGAAGGGGCCACATGCCAAAGAATGTGGGTGGCATTTAGGAGCTGAGAGTGCCCTGGCTGACCGCCAGCAAGGGCTCAGCCCTATAACTGCAAGAAACTGAATTCTGCCAACAACCTGAATAGCCTGAAAATGGGTTCTTCTTTAGAGCCTCCACATAAGACCCCAACCCAGACAACACCTTAATTTCAACCTTATGATATTAAGCAGAGGACCCAGTCAAGCCTACCCAGAATTCTGACTTATAGACCTGTGAGGTAATAAAAGAATGATGTTTTGGGGCGCCTGGGTGGCACAGCGGTTAAGCCTCTGCCTTTGGCTCAGGGCGTGATCCCGGTGTTCTGGGATCGAGCCCCACATCAGGCTCCTCCGTTGTGAGCCTGCTTCTTCCTCTCCCATTCCCCCTGCTTGTGTTCCCTCTCTCGCTGGCTGTCTCTATCTCTGTCAAATAAATAAATAAAATCTTTAAAAAAAAATACTTCTAGTTCCTGAAACATTTCGTTTATCCAAAGAAATATTTCATTAAAAAAAATAATAATAAAATAAAAGAATGATGTTTTAAGCCACTTAAGTGTAACTAAGTTTGTGATGCAGCAATAAAACATGAATAAAACTTTAAATCAAGTCTTGTAGTCCTTTTTTTTTTTAAGATTTTATTTACTTATTTATTTATTTGACAGAGAGAGAGACAGCCAGCGAGAGAGGGAACACAAGCAGGGGGAGTGGGAGAGGAAGAAGCAGGCTCCCAGCGGAGGAGCCAGATATGGGGCTCTATCCCAGGACTCTGGGATCACACCCTGAGCCGAAGGCAGATGCTTAACCACTGAGCCACACAGGCGCCCCAAGTGTTGTAGTCTTAAAAATATGTAAAAATTGTTCACTGATGGAGCACCTGGGTAGCTCAGTCAGTTAAGTTTCTGACTCTTGGTTTCAGCTCAGGTCATGATTTCAGGGTCATGCGATCAAGCCCTGCATCGGGCTCCATGTTCAGTGTGGAGCCTGCTTGAGATTCTCTCCCTCCCTCTCTAAAATAAATAAATAAAATCTTTTAAAAAATTGTTCACTGCTAGGCCAAATAATGTCACTATGATAACTTTTGTTTAACCTTTTCCTTACCCCTAGAGTTAAGAATTGCCACCATTTTTCATTTGCTTGGTTCTTGATATGATTACTTTTTTCCCCAAATATTTCAACAGCTCTGTCAAATGCCCAATATATTTTTTTCAATCACTCAAAACAATAAATCCATTCTATTTTTTTCCTAACCGCGTCTCTCCTACTCCATCTGGACTGTTCACTCTCTAACCCTAGTGCATAGCTCTTGTCCATAGAATTTGCTTTTGCCTCTCTCCAAGGTTTTATTCCCTATTTCCTGGATCTCATGTTTTTTTCCTTGGTTTTACTGCCTCCCTTTCCTGTAATATATCCTGGAATAGCTTTCTAAGAATGTGTAGAAGGTGTATTTTTGAAGCCAAAATGGTTTTATTCTACCCTCACACTTGATTGTCAGTTTTTCCAGATGTGAAATTCTAGGTTGAAAATTCTCATTTTCTGAGAATTTTGAAGGTATGTCTTTATTGTCCTCTAGCTTCCAGTTGGAGTCTTTGTGACTTCTCTCTGGAACCTTCTAATTTTTTGTTGTTCCTGGGTATTCTGATATTTCATAATGATGGAATTTGCTGTAGGTCTTTTTCCATTTATTGCAATAGATACTGCATGAACTTTTTCAATCTGGAAATTTGTGCCCTTCATTTCTGAGAAATTTCCTTTAATATTTATTTATTCTCTATTTTCTCTCTTCTCTCTTTCTGGAACTTCTGTTTTAGGGACGCCTGGGTGGCTCAGTTGGTTAAGTGTCTGCCTTCTGCTCAGGTCATGATCTCAGGGCCCTGAGATCAAGTCCCACATGGGGCTCCTTCCTCGACAGAGAGCCTGCCTCTCCCTCTGCCTGAAGCTCCCTCTGCTTGTGCGCTCTCTGTCGCTCTCTCTCTCTCTCTCCCTCTCTCACAAATAATAAAATCTTAAAAAAAAAAAAAAACTTCTTTTGTGTCAGCTATAAGACCTGAGATGGTCCTCTAACTTATTAATATTTCTCTTTATTTTCTTTGGGTTTTTAAAAACGCATTCTTTGGGAGATTGCCCAACATTATCTTCCAATTTTCTGTGTTAATTATCTATTAGTATGTAACAAAGTGTCCTAAAACAGAGGCTTAACAAACATTTATTACCTCACAGTTTCTGTGAATCAGGAATCCAAGGAACAGCTTAGCTAGGTAGTTCTGGCTCAGGGTTTCTCATGTGGTTGAAAACAAGATGTTAGCAGAGCTTCAGTCATCTGATGGCTGGAGGCCTCAGTTCCTCTCTGGCTTTTGACAAGACTCCTCATTTTCACACCACACTCCATAAGCTGCTTCAGCGTTCTCACGTTTTAGCTAACTTCAGAGCAGGTGATCCAAGAGAGAAGGAAGCCACAATGCCTTTTTATGACCTAGTCTCAGAAGTGACTGTCACTTCCACTTTGTTCTGTATGTTAAAAGAGAGTCACTAGGGGCTCTTGGGTGGCACAGTGGTTAAGCGTCTGCCTTCGGCTCAGGGCGTGATCCCAGCATTATGGGATCAAGCCCCACATCAGGCTCTTCCACTATGAGCCTGCTTCTTCCTCTCCCACTCCCCCTGCTTGTGTTCCTTCTCTCGCTGGCTGGCTCTGTCTCTGTTGAATAAATAAATAAAATCTTTTAAAAAAAAAGTCACTAAATGCAGCCCACACTCAAGGGGAGGGGAAATAAGCTCTACTTCTTCAAGAAATATCTAAGAAGTTGTAGATACATGTGAAAAACACCACACCTTTATATCAGAACATTTTATTTTGGTTACTTTGTTTAAGTTCCAAGGGTCATTTTTGGTCCTCTGGCTTTTCTTGTCCATATCTTCTCTCTTTTCTTCATGGAATATTATACTTTATTTGAAGTTCTGTTCCCTGAATTAGCTCTGTCTCCTCGGTGCTCTTTTTCCCACGAGTTTATTTTGATCTTTTTCTCTTGATGACTGTTGTTAAACAACTGGTGATCCTTGGCTCTCCATTATAATTTAAGAGTGAGGAACTAAAAGCCTAGTGTGTGGGAGTCCATTATGGGCTTCACTGGGAGTTGTCCTCTGAATATCTACATTTTTTCCAGGGAAGGATCCTGTAATTGTTTCCCTGGGGATTGGTTAGATGCTTGTCTGCTAGCACACTAGGACCAGGACAGGAGAAGGGGCTATTGAGAGTCGCACTTTTGAGGATCTCGATTTTCACTTAATCATCAGATTTTTAGTCCTGCACCTTATGCCATCCCTCACAGTGAATCCTGGCTAGGAGTGCAGTGCCTGTTAGATTCAGTTCCTCCAAAGAAATCATTTTTCCAGTTTTATTGAGATGTAATTGACATATAACATTGTGTAAATTTAAGGTGTGCAGCATGTGTGCAAAATGATTACCACCACCATAGTATTAGCTAACACCTCCATCTCATCACATAATTACCTTTTTTGTGGTAAGAAGATTTAAGATCTGCTTTCTTAACACCTATATAAAACAGTATTATTAACTATAATCACTATGCTGTACATAAGATCCCCAGAACTTATTCATCTTAAACTGGAAATTTGTACCTTTTGACCAACATTTCTTTTTTTTTTTTTAAAGATTTTTTAATTTCTTTATTCGACAGAGATAGAGACAGCCAGCGAAAGAGGGAACACAAGCAGAGGGAGTGGGAGAGGAAGAAGCAGGCTCATAGAAGAGGAGCCTGATGTGGGGCTCGATCCCATAACGCCGGGATCACGCCCTGAGCCGAAGGCAGACGCTTAACCGCTGTGCCACCCAGGCACCCCATTGACCAACATTTCTTCATTTCCCCCACCCCACAGTCCTTGGTAACCACCATTCTACTCTCTGTTTATATGAGTTCAGCTTTTTTAGATTCCACATATGAGATCATACAGGATTTGTCTTTCTCTCTCCAACTTACCTGACTTAGCATAATGCCTTCAGGATCCATCCACGTTGTTGCAAATGGCAGGATTTCCTTCTTTCTCGTGGCTAAGTAATATTTCACTGTGTATATATACCACATCTTCTTTATTCATTAATCCATTGACAGACACTTAAGTTTCTACATCTTGGCTATTCTGAATAATGCTGGAATAAAAATGAGAGTGAAGATAACTCTTCAAGATCCTGTTTTCATTTCCTTTGGATATGTACCCAGAAGTGGGATTGCTGGACAGAGAAATCTTTTATATTTTTGTTGGGGCAGGTGGTTTGTCTTCTTGGGCTACATGTTCTATAGACAGTTTCAGTATCCACCTTCCTGTTCTCAAACCTATTCTTTTTTTTTTTAAGATTTTATTTATTTATTCGACAGAGATAGAGACAGCCAGCGAGAGAGGGAACACAAGCAGGGGGAGTGGGAGAGGAAGAAGCAGGCTCATAGCGGAGGAGCCCGATGTGGGGCTCGATCCCATAACGCTGGGATCACGCCCTGAGCCGAAGGCAGATGCTTAACCGCTGTGCCACCCAGGCGCCCCCTCAGACCTATTCTTTACTCCTGCCTTCTATGGTACCTGTTACATTATAAGGTTTGAACCTACCAGATGAATTACCCCAATTCTAGTTCTATCTTCCACTGCAGAAACTAAAGTTAGAACTTTTTGATTCTGAAAGGATAGTTACTACTCCTCTGTCCACTTACTATTTTCCCAAAGATATTTCTCCTGAAATGCATCATCTGCTCTTGTATCCTTGCTCTCTCTTTGCCTTTGAAGGTTAATGCCATTGTTGTTATTTTGGTGTCATTTTAGCAAATTTGGGAGAGGAAGGAAACTTATATGGTCCATTTTTTTTAAACTTCATTTGTTGATATAATTTCAAAATTATAGAAAAGTTGTAAGATTAGTACAAAGAAATTCCCTACACTGTTTACCTAAATTAGCTGGTTGTATTTGGCCACATTTGCTTTCCCTCTCCCTCTCATTCTCTCTCTATCCAAATATATAATTTATATTATATATATATCAATAGATACAGATATATTTCTCAGTTAGTTGGGAATAAATTGCTCATATTATATCCCTTTACCCCCAAATATTTCAGTTTGTATTTCTTTAGAATAAGAACATTTTCTTAGATAACAACCCACAATATAGGTATTAAACTCAGCAAATTTTAATAGTGATACAATACTATTATCTAATTATCTATACTCTACATTACAATTTTGCCAGTTGTCCCATTGATGTCCTTTAGAGCAAAACTTTTCCTTCCAGGATCTGATTAAGGATCAGCATTGCATTTAGTTGCCAAGCCTTTTAGTCTAATCTGGAAAAATTCCTCTGTTCCTTTGTTTTTTTTTGTTTTGTTCTGTTTTTTTTTAAAGATTTTATTTATTTATTCGAGAGAGATAGAGACAGCCAGTGAGAGAAGGAACACGAGCAGAGGGAGTGGGAGAGGAGGAAGCAGGCTCATAGCGGAGGAGCCTGATGTGGGGCTCGATCGCATAACGCCGGGATCACGCCCTGAGCCGAAGGCAGACGCTTTAACCGCTGTGCAACCCAGGCGCCCCTCCTCTGTTCCTTTGTGTTTCATGACAGTGACATTTTTTATTGGTACATACAAGACATTTTATAGAATTTTCTTTAATATGGGTTTGTCTGATGTTTCTCATAATTAGACTGGGTATAAATATTTTAGGCAGGAATAAGCAGCAGTATGTCTTCAGTAGGTCATATCAGGAGGCTCATAATGTCATCTTGTCCCATTACCGGTGATGTTAACATTGGCCTTTTGATTAAGGTGGTGTTTGCCAGTTTTCTCCACTGTTAAGTTACTATTTTTGTGTTGTAATTTGTGAAGTTACTATTTCTGTTTTGTAATTTGTACTCATTTCCAGGAAGGTACTTGAAAAAATGTAAATACCTATTCTTCATCAAATTTTTACCTACTAGTTTTAGTATCTATTGATGGTTCTGAGTGATATTATTTCTATGATAGCTGCACAATGGTAATTTTCTAACTTAAATCTATTTTAACTCATAGTTTACAGTAATTTGTTAAGTTTTGAGTTTTTCTAAAACATTCAACTTAGTTTTTATACAAATCACTGCTCTTTTGTTTTAACACATAATCTATTAGTTTAATATTTCTTTAAATTGCAAAATTGTAATTACAAAGTAACCTGGCATAAATTGGGGGAAAAAACACAACACTACTGATTCTTGGTAACTGTGCCATTTAATTTGTGAGAGCAGAAGTATGCAGATATGCTGAAGAATAGCTCTCAGCTGCACCTGGAATGTTGCAGGCATCTTTTAATGTTTTTCAGAGGAAATGAAGAGCATTAATTAACCTAGCGAGCCTATTCAGTGGAACTTCTGCTATTTATAATATTGAGCTATTCACATTTAATGTTCTAAAATACATCAAGAAATTAAAGCATTTTAAAGAATTAATTACTAATAGAAACTTAGATAACCTTGTCCTGGACCAAGATGGAGATTCCTGAATGTTTGCCAAATTCAGTATGTGAGTTAGGGTGTAGGAGAGGGATAAATCTGAGATCCCTTTCCAGATGCAGTTTAGATTCTTAGAATTCTTTGTGCTGACAGATCATCCAAAGGTAATGGTTCCTGGCAAAAATTGACAAAATTTCCTGAATTTCAGGAAATGCACAGGCAGGACCCAGAATAATCAAAGCAATCTTGAAAAATAACAGTGTTGGAGGACACACTTCCCAATTTCAAATCTTCTACAAAGCTACAGTAATCAAGACAGTGTGGTACTAGCATAAGAATTGACATATATAGATAGATCAATGGAATAGAATTGAGAGTCTAGAAATAAACCCTTACGCTTATGGTCAATAGACTTTCAACAAAAATGCCAAGACAGGAACGCCGGGGGGGGGGGGCTCAGTCGGTTAAGTGTCCGCCTTCAGCTCAGGTCATGATCCCAGGATCATGATGAGTCCTGCATCAGGTTCCTTGATTGGTGGGGAGCCTGCTTCTCCCTCTGCCTCTGCCTGCCACTCCCTTGCTTGTGCTCTTTCTCTCTCTGACAAATAAATAATTTTTTTAAAAAAGAATGCCAAGACAATTTAATAGGAAAAGAATCCTTTTTTCAACAAATGGTGCTACAAAAACTGGAAATTTGCATGCAAAAGAATGAAATTGGACCCCACATCACACCATATACAAAAGTTAACTTAAAATGGATCATAGGGGCGCCTGGGTGGCTCAGTGGTTAAGCATCTGCCTTCGGCTTGGGTCATGATCCCAGCGTTCTGGGATCAAGCCCACATTGGGCTCCCTGCTCAGCTGGAAGCCTGCTTCTCCCTCTCTCACTCTCCCTGCTTGTGTTCCCTCTCTTGCTGCCTCTCTCTCTGTCAAATAAATAAAAATAAAAAATCTTTTTAAAAAAGTGGATCATAGACATAAATGTAAGAGCTAAAACTTTAAAACTTGTCACGAGAAAAATCTTCATGACCTTAGATTAGGCCGTGGTTTCTAAGATATGACACCAAAAGTCTAAGTGACAGAAAGATAAACTGGATTTCACCAAAATTACAAACTTTGTGCTTCAAAGGACACTATCAAGAAAGTAAAAAGTTTGTGGGTTTTTGTTTTTTTTTTGGTAAATGTTTAGATTACAAGACATTCAAAGTAGTAAGTATAGGGGTGCCTTGTGGCTCAGTCAGTTAAGTTCCTGACTCTTGATTTTAGCTCAGGTCATGATCTCAGTGTCATGAGATCAAGCCCCACGTTGTGCTCTGCACTCTGCAGGGAGTCTGTCTGAGATTCTCTCTCTCTCCTTTCCCCCCACTCTCTAAGCTAAATAAATCTTTAAAAAAAAAAAAGTATAGGGGTGCCTGGGTGGCACAGTCGTTAAGCGTCTGCCTTCGGCTCAGGGCGTGATCCCAGCATTCTGGGTTCGAGCCCCACATCAGGCTCCTCCACTGGGCGCCTGCTTCTTCCTCTCCCATCCCCCTGCTTGTGTTCTCTCTCTTGCTGGCTGTCTCTGTCAAATAAATAAATAAAATCTTTAAAAAATAATAAAAAAATAAAAAAATATATAAACCCATATTAAATGATTGATCACAAGAGAAAAACTTACTAAACAGTTGCTTGGGAAAAAAGCTGTGTGTGCAATTTTCATAGGGAATTTTTTCAAAATTTTGAGACATAATGTTAGGACATAATTCCATTTTTATTTTTATTTTTTTTTTTTAAATATTTTATTCATTTGACAGAGATAGAGACAGCTAGCGAGAGAGGGAACACAAGCAGGGGGAGTGGGAGAGGAAGAAGCAGGCTCATAGCAGAGGAGCCTGATGNAGAGAAAAACTTACTAAACAGTTGCTTGGGAAAAAAGCTGTGTGTGCAATTTTCATAGGGAATTTTTTCAAAATTTTGAGACATAATGTTAGGACAATTCCATTTTTAAAAGCACAAAAAGCAATGAAAATAATTCTATAATACACAAAACTGATACAATAACATAAAACATACTATAGAATATAGCACAAAAGAGGAACCCATGGACCAATGTAAGTATAAATGGACAAATGGACAAATCCCACTATCAGATCAAATTCAAGAATATATTAAAGATAATCATCTCCCATCAAGTAGGACTTATTCCAGGAATACAATGACTTAATATTGGAAGAGATTAATATAATACATAATACCTATGTCAAATTAAAAGATATGTACAACTATCTCACTAGAAACTAGAAAGGCATTTGGGTTTTTCAGGTTTTTTTAGAGAGCACACAAGCTGTGGGCCGGGGGTGGAGGGGGTTTGCAGGGAGGCGAGGGACCTAAGCCAAAATCAAGAGTCAGACACTCAACAGACTGAGTCATTCAGGCACCCCTGCACTTGCTATTTAAAAAAAAAAAAAAACCACTTTGTAGGGACGCCTGGGTGTCTCAGTCTGTTGAGCGTCTGCCTTCAGCTCAGATTATGATCTCAGGGTCCTGGGATCAGTTGGGCATCGGGCTCCTTGCTCAGCAGAGAAGCCTGCTTCTCCTTCTGCTTGCCACTCCCCCTGCCTGTGCTCTCTCTCTTTCTCTCCCTCTCCCTCTGACAAATAAATAAATAAAATCTTAAAAAAAAAACCACACACACTTTGTAAATTAAGAATGAAATTACAATAAAGACCTCCCACTTCACATCATACATAAAAATAAATTGCAGATGGATTAAAGAGATAAATATATAAAACACAACTCTAAAAATATTAGAAGAAAACAATATTTTTACAATCTTAGGGTGGTTTTGGAAAACTTTTTTCATAGGACATAAAACCAGGAAACCTAAAAAGGTTGACAATTTGTACTAAATAAGAAATTGTAAATTGTGTAACAAAAGACATTATATACATGAGGATATGTATGTATATATGTATTCATATATACACGCATCTATATATGGCTAATATTTTCTCTCAGTCTCTTTCTTGCCTTTTAACTTTATAATTCATATGCATAATAATAGAATATATAAAGACCTCCCAAGTAAGGCACCAATCCGGACTCCCCTTTTTCTTTTTTTTTTCTTTTAAAGATTTTATTTATTTATTCGACAGAGATAGAGACAGCCAGCAAGAGAGGGAACACAAGCAGGGGGAGTGGGAGAGGAAGAAGCAGGCTCATAGCAGAAGAGCCTGATGTGAGGCTCGATCCCATAACGCCGGGATCACGCCCTGCGAAGGCAGACGCTTAACTGCTGTGCCACCCAGGCGCCCCCAGACTCCCCTTCTCATCCAACATCAAACATTTATTTATTAGGTAGGACCTGACTATGCCAAGTACTGTGTTAAGCGCTGGAAATACAACAGTAACTAACAGACAATAAATAAATAAATAAACAAGATTCACAGATGATAACAAGTGCTAGGAAGGAAATAGGGGAGGGTAATGCAATAGATTAGAAGTTATAAACTGTTGACCAAAGGGCCAGACTCAGCCTGCAGTGTTCTGTTCTTAAAAATTTGGACCAACATTTAAAAATTAGGAGATTTTATGTAAAACCCACATGTCTGACTTCTTAAAAAAAATTAGAACTGGTCACACTGGCCTTAAATTCCCGCATAACCACAAACAGAGCAAAATAGCAGCTGCCCCTTTAGATGGGACAGGTTTCTTACTGAGTTTGCTTTACTCATAAACATTATCTGCCTGGCTCTTACAGGCAACTGAGTTTGCAGATCCCAAAATGGAGAGTAACTAGGAAAGCCCCACTTAAAACAGAGTAATCCAGAAGGTAATGTTTGAGCTACACCCTGAAGAATGAGAATAACCCATCCATGCACAGAACTGAGGCTAGAGCTTTATCTTCATAGCAAATTTTAAAATCTAGATACAATTCAAGGCCAAAACTGTAGCAAAGCACCTGCAACCCCCACTTTGATCAGAGACTGCTTTCACTGCATCCCAGCTAGAAGCCTGGAACCCATCTCCCACTTCTGAAAAGCCATTTTAATCATGTACACCCTGAAGTATCTTTGCACTCTGCCCATTGTTCATGACCTCATAACAAAAGGAAACTTAGAACAATATTTCTGGTACTACTACCCTTTCCACAAAGACATTCAGGCAATGTGGTTGCCCTCTACCAAGTTTGGCTTCAACCATGTCATTCAGACTTCTACCTAAAATTCTATTCAATAGTAATTATATTCTATTTCTAGCATTTCCTTGAAGCCTTTTGAGCTTCCCTAGAGCTGAAGTCTAGGCACACATGGCCAAGGTCTGGGGCACAGAGACTGTAGGAGCTCAGTATAAGACTATGAAACTTCAGGAAGTTGGAGTGTTGAGCTCCAGGGAAACCTATCGAGACAAAGATGCACGTATTTGGCTCTCCACCTAGGACATTTAGTCTTCTTAGAATAATTAGTACCAAAACCACAAATCTCAGGTGGGCGCTCGGGACTGCCTGACGATCCTGTTATATTTCTCTGGTCACTCTCCTACTCCTCAAGGCAATTATTTCACATCTCTCCTTGAGTCTCTAGAACCCCCTCTCCCAATCTCACTCTGAGCTAATAACTTCCTTGCTCCTTTTTTCACTAAGAAAATAGAAGCAATCAGAAGAGACTTTCCATCATCACATCTAACATTCCACTGCATCCATAACTTCCCTCTGGCACAGTGAATAAAATGACTCCATTCGTGCACTGGATCTGATCCCTTCTCACCTATTCAAGAATTTTGCTCCTGAAATTATCCCCCTCTCCCTCAGTTGTTCCTCCTCCTAAATCATTTCCATCAGTATACAAATGTGCTGTAACCTTTTCTATGGGCGGGNCCTTCCCAACCCGATTATACCACAACTTCTAGAAAGAGTAGTTTGCACTCATCAAGTAGAGAAAAACAACCATGTTGATAGGCCTCACTAATGATCACTAAATTTAGATGGGCCTTTATGGCTGCCCAGAAGTCAGACATTTCCTTGTTCCATGCACTCTTTCACTCTCCTGGAGGCCTCCTCATACCTTCTCTTTCCTCAGACCTCCAACGTCCTCAATTCTCATTTTCAGGTAATGGCTTGCTTTTTTTCTTTCTTTTTTTTTTTTTTTTAAGATTTTTATTTATTTGAGAGAGTGAGCCAGAGAGAGAGCACCACCAAGAGGGGCAGAGGGAGTGGAAGAAGCAGACTCCTCGCTGAGCAGGGCCACACTGGGCTCCATCCCGGGACTCCCAGATCATGACCTGAGCCCAAAGCAGACACTTAAACAACTGAGTCACCCAGATCCCCCAGCTTGCTTTCTACTTCATAGTTTTCATTGTGAAAACAGAAGCAATTAGAAGATTATTTCTGTAACCTCTCACAAACCACATCTATCCATCTATCTGCATGTGTGTTCACATGTCTTATTAAATGAATGAATGGTCCACACACCTGTTAAGACCAACCCCTCCACCTGTGCATCAGATCCCATCTTTTTGCCTATTCAAGGACACTGTTACTCCAATATTGTTTGTACTCTCTTGCATCAATTTTTCCATCTCTGACCATTCCTATTTGCATACATGGATGCTACAATTTCTTTCATCTTAGATAAAGCCCTACATTTCCTATTTCTCTGCCCCCTATACAGAAAAATTCCTCAAAAGACAAAGTTGTTGTTCCATTTCTTCTCCCAGTCTCTTGAACTCATGCCAGTCAGGCCCTTGCCCCAATCACTCCACTGAAACTACTTATATCTAGTCACCAATACTCATATCCACTTACCATGTTGCTAAGCTCTTAGCTCTCATCTTGTTCAGTGGATCAACAGAAAAGTCCAACAGAGCTCAGATTGTTCTGACTCCAGCTACTGCTGAGGTAGCTTGCAATATATGGTTAGCTAGGGAGGTTTCGGCCTGTGGACCACCATCATGGGAAACTTGCCTCCTACATTTCTATTTTGAGCTGGTTTGGGAAATTAACAAGGAGGGGGCAGGAAGAGTATGGGTAAAATACAGTATTCTATTTGGCTCCTAGCAAGCCCACATCCCCCTTGCTTGCCCCAGTCTTCCTAATCCCAAATGCTACATCCATTAATTCAAGGAAACCACGGTTCCTAACTCTGCTCACCCTTAGTTCCACAATTCAGTCTTGCAGGACTCTGATTTGTAATCCACACTTGTCTTTAGAATGATTCCCTGGCTGATTTCACCTTGTCAACACATTCACTCAAGTGGCTTCAAGGCACTTCAGCCTGTTCCCTTTGCTCAAATTAGCCACAATCTTAACCTTACCCTTCAGCTAGGGCTTTAACAGCAACCATAAAAATGAACCTATTAATTTTAACACTTTTTCATTCTTAACACTCTAATGATATTTTTAAATCATTCACAATTTTTCATTGAAGAAAGATAGGGTTTTTTCCTTCCTAGTAGGTGTGAGTATATTAACATTCTACTCAAAGGGGCCCACTCAAGCTCTCCGTATTATCATCATCATGAAAGATCCTAGAGGTGAGTCAACACATGTAACCAAATATTCTGCAAGTCTCTGCCTCCTACCTCTCTTTTCCTTCTGATAAAGAACCAAAATAGAAAAACCAAAGAGGGAAACAGAGTGTGGAGAGCATACTTCAGTCTGTCCTTGACTTCAAAAACTCAGTTTTATCAGGTACCCAAAGTTGTTAAGATTCAGGGGGCTAACACACTAAGCAAATTCAGAGTGCCTCCGTTTCTTTGCCTGTAAATGGAGATGATAATGCCTTATAGATTTGTTGTGAAGATAAAATGAAATTATGTATGTAATGCACCTAAGACCTAGCACATAAAACCGTACAATAGATAATTGCAGGAAAAGTTATAAACCATAACATATAAGTTATTATATACATGTGGAATATATACCTTTCCTATGACTGAAGTATCATTGTCCACTTCTCAAGACATACTTGCCAGGATAGGATACCTGGAAAGCAGTATTTTTAACTATTAAGTTTCCTTGAGAAGCAAAAATTACTGGCTGACTTCAGAGGATTTTTCATCCAGTTACAGCTATCCACAGAAGAGCACCCATGACCAGTGAACAGAACTCACATGTCCACCAATCATAGATTCCTGCCCTCCTAGACTCACCTTTCCTGATCATAATACTGATGGCCCATGCAGGTTCAGCCCAGCTTCCAGAGTTTGTTCACCTTATACCCTGGTCTCTTGAATGTCTAAGCTTTCTCTTCTGTGTCCTCCCCTGGGGAACTTGGCCCTATATCTGTCCTTTCCGTGCAGATTCTGTCTCTTCACCTGCTTTGAACTCTGCTTTCCTATCTAAGCTTCATATCTGGACAGTCCTCTTAGTCCAGATTGTCGTGGTCTTCATTTCAGACAAATTAACCCTTAAATTTGGCCCTTTGCTGAGACAATTCCCTTGCCCTGTTATATGAAAACCCTAGGTGAGGCTAAGCCTCATCATAACACAAATCTATACTCAGGACATTTCCCACTGATAAGAGTCTCAGACGCAAGTTGATGGGGGTGGTGGTAGGAAAAGATTATGCTTGTTTCTGTCTTGAGACTAATGACCTTTCCCTGCCAGACGCTTTAGCAACTGCCCTCTAGCCAGACACAATGACGTCCAAGCTCCACACAGCTTCCTCCACTGCTGCTTTTATCATTCTTCTTCCCAGAGGAATTCACGGGGTCCTCGGAGTTGCTCTTCCAGTTCTAAATGAATCTCTTCAAAGAAAGACTAAGTTTCAAATATATGGTAATGTGGTAAAAGTAGAGCATGTCTCACTTGCGTTCTTTTTCTGGATCCTGTCAGAAGATATAATAGATGGTTTTCTCCACCCTGGCTGGAATGTTCCTTGCTCAATCTTTTAGATCTTCTGATCTCTCCAAACTGCCTGTGGGTGACCCACCTGTTAGAAAACAGCTGGGGATGCCATTCTTAGGCTCCAGCAGAGGGCACTGTAGTTCTGGCTTTTCAAACAGGAGCACGAATGGCACAATTCAGCCAAGAATGAACTGGCCAAAGCCTCCAAGCCCCTCTGCCTTTCCAAAAGGATAAATCTACAGAAGTTATAGAAATGTATCTTGGGCCGCCTGGGTGGCTCAGTCGGTTAAGCGTCTGCGTTTGGCTCAGGTCATGATCCCAAGGTCCTGGTGTAGAGCCCTGCATCAGGCTTCCTGCTCAGCGGGGAGCCTGCTGCTCCCTCTCCCACTCCTCCTGCTTGTGCTCTGTCAAATAAATAAATAAAATCTTAAAAAAAAACACGTATCTTGGGGCACCTGGGTGGCTCAGTCATTAAGCGTCTGCCTTCAGCTCAGGGCGTGATCCCGGCGATCTGGGATCGAGCCCCACATCAGGCTCCTCCGCTGAGAGCCTGCTTCTTCCTCTCCCACTCCCGCTGCTTGTGTTCCCTCTCTCGCTGGCTGTCTCTCTGTCGAATAAATAAATAAAACATTAAAAAAAAAAAAGGATCTTGAAAACAACCCACATGTCTTGTAGCTGCTACAGACCATCATCCCCTGTCTGCCTGAAACTAGAGGAGAAAAGATACTCAACCTACTCATAGCTTCAATCTGCCAAAGTCTAAGCAGTAGGTACCTCCAAGATGGGTGACCACGTCTGCACAGCAGCAGAGAGGCTACTTTTTCTATGGAGACTCCGCCTTTCCCCACTGGTTTTCCCCACTGGGAATGGTCCAGTCTACTGCAGAGTGGCCCACTGGGTTCAGTGCTCTCTGTTGCCCCAGTGCTGAAATAGGAAATGATACTCCACATTTCAGTGGAGTTCAAGGAGGCAGGGATCTGCCTCTGGAACAAGGTAATGGATATCATGTGCCCCACCCAACTCAAGCCTGCTTCCAGGGTGAGCAGACACCTTTGACAGGACCCCCATTGAGCTGTACACAAGGGATTCCAGCAGGAGGCTAGTTCTATCAGTTGTTTTCCCATAGTCCTTTGTCTTGCCTGGAAGCCCTGATTAGATGATTTCAAGAACAGGTTATGTGGTAGTTAAGACCGTGGCCTCTGGAGCCAAACAGCTTGAGTTAAATTCATGCCTCTGTCATATGCTGGTTTAGTGAACTTGGGCAAATTACTAAACTTCTCCGGGACTCTGTTTCCCTATTTGTAAAATAAGATGACAATAGTACCTACCTTTTATAGTTGTGCTGAGTGCATTCACTGAGTATTAGCTTGGTTTGTCGTTATCATCTCTGGAAGATCCATATAGCCTCTTTTACACCAGCAGTCTGCAGCCAACACTAAGTCCTCTGTTATCCCGTGCCCCACCTACGCCCCCTATGTTCAGAATCCTCAGCAAGTGCACCACTTCCAGGAAGGTATTTTTGGACATGGAGGCAAAGGAACCGCCCCCATATGTGAAATGTGCCCCAGTTCCCCAGGCTCATGCTCCCGTCCACTTTCTGCCAACGCACTGACAATGTCCTTGTGTCAGGGAAGACAATAAATGCAAGATAGCCTTCCAAACACATTTCAGCTAATTTCACTCTATGTTACTGCTTCAACCAACTTCAAGGGATTAATGGCCAGCATCTAATAGGAAATCTTAGATAAGAGTCATTTTTCTTATGTACAATACCACATTTCCTCTCAAACTGATCTTGTGTGAATTTCTAATCAGGGTGGTATTCCCCTGCTTGCAGCAACACCGACTTGCAAGGAATGTGTGTTAGATAGTCTTACCACTATGTACTAAGTATTTGGAACAGTCAGGCAAGTATCCTAACCTAGAAGTCAGAATTCTGGGAGCCATTGAGGTAAACCCATTCTAAAAATTCTTCAACCTGAAAACACTGTGGCCTGTCAGTCCCACTTACAACTAGAAACAATAGCCACAGTAGTGGATAAGGAAGATTTTGTGACCACCCCAGTGGTCCTAGGAAGCCTGTAGTATTGAAAAATCTGCAACATTAATTTGAGTAAGTGGAAGATCCACCCAAGTACTTTTGCACCACCCCAATGTCCTTCATAGAACATTCAAAGTATTAGATGTGGTCTTATGACAACTCCCAATTTATGACCCAGTTCTAGAAGAAACGGTCAGGGCCCTTCATATCTACTTGCCACCAAAAACTATATGGAGCATAGTATTAGCTGGGTGGATGAAGAGCATCTGTTACACTGCCCACAGAATGCTGAGTTCATCTACTTGCCACAGTGTAGTTTGCTTACGAAGAGCTCATTGCCTCCCTCTACCCAGAACATACCCATTCAGAGTAGCTGTGGCATGATTTTTACCTACAGCTCATCGCCCTTCACCCCAAGTGGCTTCCAAAACTTGGCAGTTGGGGGAAACGATGGGTTACCAAAAATATCTTCTAGCTTGCCAAAAATTAATCCAAAGAGAATGCCAAGTGGTGCTTGATTCAGGAGGAAGGCATCCAAATGGGTGATATTGTCCCACACACCTCCAAGTACACAGTAACCATTTATATGGGAAGCTGGGAGCCTACTACTTAGAAACAGATAATAGAGAACTTCACCAGGCTGTACCCTTACAGACATCAGTCTGAGGCCTCAGGACCAGACAAAGAGCTCGTACAATTACCTGCACCCAGACCAGTAATTACTCACAGTCAAGGTCCCATTGCCCACTAGGAATATGCTCTTACTCTTTCTCCTCAGAACATATCGACTTGGCCACAGACTTATGGCACCCCCCCTTGCCCAAAGTCAAATGACCAAAGTCAAAGGACACTGCTTCCAGGAACTGGCCCCTCGTTGCTGTAACCTGTGATGAAGTACAAATCAGCCCCCGAGTCAGTTCAGGCTTCCAGAACTCAATATTCTGTCACCTGTCCAAATCTTCACTGTCAAAGGAGGGGTTGCAAACAGTGCTCCACTCTGGCGGGATCATTCTCAAAGAATGAGAAAGGAGATTTCCACTGGAGTGCAAAAGTGGGGAAGGAGGGACAGAAATGAGTAAGTGGGGTCAAGCCTGAATTATAGGGAAAAGCAGGAGCTGGGGAAATACTCCAGAAAAGTGGCATCCCCATTCTCCAGCAGTGAGTCTGTGATCGCAACAATTTCTGGAGAATGGCAAACTTTGATCCAGTTCCTGACAAGCTCAGGATTCTGAGATGCAAGTCAAATCTAGCCTACTTAAGCAGAAAATGAATTTATCAAAAAAATATTGGTGGGGTAACGTCAAACTAAACAACTCTGCACAGCAAAGGAAACAATCAACAAAATGAAAAGGGAGCCTACAGAATGGGAGAAAATAGTTGCAAACCATATATTTGATAAAGGACTAATATCCAAAATTCATGAGAAACTCCTATAACTCAAAAGAAAAAAAACTGATTAAAAATTGGCATGGGGCGCCTGGGTGGCACAGTCATTAAGCGTCTGCCTTCGGCTCAGGGCGTGATCCTGGCGTTCTGGGATCGAGCCCCACATCAGGCTCCTCCAGTAGGAGCCTGCTTCTTCCTCTCCCACTCCCCCTGCTTGTGTTCCCTCTCTCGCTGGCTGTCTCTCTCTGTCAAATAAATAATAAATAAAATATTTTTAAAAAATTAAAAAAAAATTGGCATAAGGTCTGAGTAGACATTTCTCCAAAGAAGATATGTCTGACCAACAGGTATATTAAAATATGCTCAGGGTGCCTGGGTGGCTCAGTCGGTGAAGCATCGGCCTTCGGCTCAGGTCATGATCCCAGGGTCTGGGATCGAGTCCTGCATCGGGCTTCTTGCTCATCAGGGAGCCTGCTTCTCCCTCTGCCTGCTGCTCCCCCTGCTTGTGCTCTCTCTCTCTCTCTGACAAATAAATGAATAAAATCTTTATTTAAAAAATGCTCAACATAACTAATCTTCAGGGAAATTAAAACCACAATGAGATGCCTCCTCACATCTGTAAAAGTGGCTGTTATAAAAAAAAAAAATGTTAGGGAGGATATGGAGAAAAGGGGGAACCTTTGTATGGGAACGTACACTGGTGCAGCCACTATGGAAAACAGTGTGAAGAGTCCTCAAAAAAGTAAAACTAAATCCTATTTTCAAATCCAAAGGAATTGAAATTATGATCTCAAAGAGGTATCTGCACTTCCATGTTCATTGCAGCATTATTCACAGTAGCCAAGACATGGAAGCAACATAAGTGTCTATCAATGCACAAATGGATAAATATGGTACACACACACCGGAATATTATTCAGCCTTAAAATTAGGAAGTCCTGCCATATGCAACAACATGATGAACCCGGAAGACATGCTAGGTGAGATAAGCCAGACAAGGAAAGACAAATACTATATCACCATTGATATGAAGAATCTAAGTAATCAAACTTATAGAAGCAGAGAATAGAATGGTGGTTGCCAGAGGTTCGGGGAGGAAGAAATGGAGGGCAGTAGTCAAAGGGTACAAAGTCTCAGTTATATAAGATGAGTAATCCTAGAGCTCTACTGTACATCATGGAACCTGTAGTTAATACTGTATTATATACTTAAAATTTTCCTAAGAGCATATGTTCTTATCACAAAATAAATAAGAACAATAAAGAGGGTGGGAGGAAATTTTTGGAGGGACGGATGTTTACGACCTAGATTGTGGTGATGGTTTCACAGGTGTATACTTACCTACAAGCTCATTAAGTCGTACATATTAAATACGTACAACTACCTGTATGTCAATTTTACAATACAGTCGTTTTTTAAAAAAGAGTATTGAGAAGTACATAAAAGCTGTAAAAGGAACAGAGAGGCAAGTTTGGTGGACAATAACCAGAATCATGCTGCAGACCTGGTTGGGCATAGACGCTGCTGTGTTCAGTACTGTGGCCGGACCCCAAGGACCCCGGGCTCTGAATGTGCTGGAGAAAGAAAATGCAGCTTCACTGCACAACTTCCCATTAGTACAAAAACACTCTACATAGCCCTTGCTTCTTTGCAACCTCCCTCTTTGGATTCCAACTCTGAAGCAGGTGTGTTTGGCCTAGCCAAAACTCTGCCCGTGCCCTAGCTGCAAGAGAGCCTGGCATCTTAGTCCAGAATGCCATAGACTGGGTAGCTTAGAAACAACAGAAATTTACTTCTCACAGTTCTGGAGGCCGGAAGGCTGACATCGGTGAGCCAGTGTGGTCCAGTGAGGGCCTCTTTCAGGTTGTAGACTTCTCATTGTGCCCTCATGGGGTAGGAGGGGTGAGGGAGCGCTCTGAGGCCTCTTTTATAAGGGCACTAATTCCATGCATAAGGGCTTTACCCTTTTGACTTAATCACCCCCTAAAAGCCCCACCTCCAAATACTATCACCTTGGGAATTGAGTTTTCAACATACGAATTTAGGGGGAACACAAACATTCAGACCTGGGTAAGGAAGCTCTGGACTTTTCAGCCTCCAGAGTGAGATTCCAGTTTTGCTTTGGAGGGGATCCCCAAATCCCCGTAAGAATGCTAAGTCTAGGGGCGCCTGGGTGGCTCAATCAGTTAAGCATTTGCCTTCGGCTCAGGTCATGATCCCAGGGTTCTGGGATCAAGCCCTGCATTGGGCTCCCTACTCAGTGGGGAGTCTGCTTCTTCCTCTCCCTCTGCTCCTCCCCCCATTCATTCTGTCTCTCAAATAAATAAAATATTGAAGAAGAATAAGGAGGAGGAGAAGGAGGAGGGGGAGGAGAAGAAGGAAGAAGAAAGAAGAAAGGAGGAGGAGGAGGAGGAGAATATAATAATAATGCTGCTAGGTCTACACTGCCCTACTCTACCCTACCTTGCCTTACCCTACTCAAGCTACTTTTCCAGCCCCTTCCCTGCCCCTCTCCACTTTACTTCACACTAATCAGGCTCCAAATCAATAGCAAGCTGAAACCTCTCTAATGCATCTATCTTCTGCACACTTGCTATCCTCCTGCCTGAAATGCTCTTCCTGATACCACTATGTCCCATGGACTTACTCCTCCGTATCCTCCAAGACTTAGCTCAGACATAAGTTCTCCTATTAGACCAATTAAAGTTCTGCAAATATGCCAGTTCCAGGAAATGAGTGTCCATCCAGATAAAGGACCTTTTTCACCTGCACTAACCCTAAGTATCTGTCAATATCCTGATTCCAGTAGGAGGCCACTCAAAACCCAAGAGTCGGAGAGAAGCAAGAGAATGGTGAGGGAGGTCTCATGATCACTGGGTCTTCCCTCCCTCCCTCCCTCCTGACACAGGCATTGTACTTTGACATCTGAGATCCTAAGATCAGATTTGAGTGGCTAGGAGAGATCCCTGCCGTGTGCGTGGTTGGCATGGAGACTAGAGACTCAGAAAATCAAATAGCCCCATTTGCTAATACTCATAACAAGTCTGCTCTTGTTTCAGACCAGAAGGAACTGGTGCCCACTAGGCTTCCCCCTATTATCTCAGAAGATGGGAATTATTCTGTGCACCAGAATAGCCACACACGGTACCACGAAGCTGTAAAGAAGGTGTTGTTAAAGACATGTAAGTATCGAGCCTGGATGGCTCAGTTAAGCTTCTGCCTTTGGCTCAGGTCATGATCTGGGGCTCCTGGGATCCAGCCCCGGTCTGGCTCCCTGCTCAGGGGGAGGCCTGCTTCTCCCTCTCCCTCTGCCCCCCACCCCGCCTCGTGCACTCGAGTGCGTGGGCTCACACGCTCATACTCTCTCTCTCTCTCAAATAAATAAAATCTTTTTTAAAAAAAATAAAGACATGAAAGTATCTTGGAGTGGGCACCATGCTAGGGGCAGAATAGATATGCCTGAGTTTGTAAAGAGTGGTTGGGCTGTGACGGGGCATGGTAGGGCAGGGGGGAAAAAAACAGCCAAGAAGGGAGATTTGAGAGGGTGAAAGTAGACTTGAATGGTGGCGTGAGCAAGATAAAACAAAAATTGAATCAGACTTGGAAGCGGAAGCTCCATATTGCAGTCATAGTTCTGCCTCTTTTAAGTGTCTTACTTTGGGTAGCCATGTATCTTCTATTAATCTGCTTTCTCATTCATTAAGAAAAAGAAAAGAAAATGCCTGCTCTACCAATCTTACAGAATTGTTGTGAGGGTCACAAGAAAATGAGGCAATTTAGGATAGTACTTTGTATATTATGTGCTATGCCTGTGAGGAGTGGTAGACCAAGCACTGGCTTTGGAACTTGAACGGAGTTTAAACTCCAAACAAATTGTGTGACCTTGGGCAAGTTCCTTTAAACACTTAACGTCTCTGAACCATCTGAAAATGGGAATCATACTCTAGCATTGTTGTGAAAGTTAGAGAAAATGCACATTTATTTTTTTTAAGATTTTATTTATTTGAGAGAGAGCGAGCAAGCACAAGAGGAAGGAGGAGGGTCAGAGGGAGAAGCAGACTCCCCAGCAAGCAGGGAGCCTGACGTGGGGCTCGATCCTGGGTCTCCAGGATCATAACCTGAGCTGACAGCAGACACCCAACCAAATGAGCCATGGAGGCACCCGAAGAAAACGTACATTTAAAAAAGCATCTAGGACAAACTACTGATACATGCGAGATCTTCTAGGAATCTTCGGGGAGTTCTGCTATGCAAAGAAAGCGAGTCCCCAAAAGATCACATACTGTATGATGCCATTTCTATAACATTCTTAAAATGACAAAATTATAGAAATGAAGAACACCAACAGGGGCTAGGAGGACATGGCTATAAAAGGGCAACTCCTGAGGCGCCTGCTGGCTCAGTTGGTGAAGCGTCTGCCTTCAGCTCAGGTCACGATCCCGGGGTCCTGGGATCGATCCCTGCATCAGGCTCCCCACTCAGCGGGAAGCCTGCTTCTCTCTCTCCTTCTGCCTGCTGCTCCCCCTACTTGTGCTCTGTCAAATAAATAAATAAAATATTTTTTAAAGGGGGGCAACTCCCTGTCCCTATTAGGGGAAATTGGGTAAAGCGGACGTACACAGGATCTATGTGTATCATTTCTTACAACTATGTGTGGATCCATAATTACTCAAAATTAAAGTTTAATTTAAAAACTAAGATACTTTCAGAAATGTAAAAAGACATAGGGATGGAGTATCTAAGAGTTGTACCTAATAACAAATTCTTTTTAAGAGCTTATAATCAATAAGGAAATAACTAAGTCAAAAATGTACCATCTACTCAATGGTATATTACAGATTTTAGGCTATAATTCTAAGTTTAAAGAATATACAAATTTTATACAATGGTATAATTAGATTTATCCACATCAAGAATAAAAACACACACAAAAAAAGACTAGGTAAGTCTGATACTATTTCAAAATCTTAAGAACACCCGATACATTTAGAACAGGATAGGCACTTGATAAATGAATCTACTAGCAGTATCTAAATGCGAGATGGTATCATTGCTTAGTTTCAGAGAATTCCCTGGAATGAGCAAAGGAAGGAATTTTTTCAGAGAAGGGGGAAAGTAAAGAGGGCGATTAAGCTTGGGGGGTGGGGGTACAGGAAGCCAGTAGAGTAGACCCATCTTGCACATTTCCCAAGTGGGTTGACCACCTGTTCTCCACCATCTTAGCACTTCGGGAAAGCGCTCTTGGAGATGGGCTTAGTAGTAGCAGGAAGAACCAAGACTGATTCAACTGACCATGAAGGGTGTGAGAGGCCGGGATCCGGAAGTGAAGCTGGGTGTGGTGGCCAGATTCCCAGGACTTCTTAGCACCTGGTCGGGCCCAGTTGCTAGGTTGGGCTCGTGCGGCCTTGAGGCACAAAAGGGAGAAAGAACTTGAAGATACTGGACAACCCGCCCTTCCCCAACCATTCAGTCCCCAATCAGGTCTTCAGAGTCCCCTTGACTGATGCTCAGAACTTCAGCTTCTGGCGGTCCCACGATCCAGGAGTGCGCCCAGAGGAAACCATGCCATGGATCCGAAGCCCCCGCCACTGCCTCATCAAAAGCCCAATGACCAGGTTAGGTTGGGATGGGTGGGGCTGAGGAGACTAACAGAAGTACTCCCTCCCTTCACTCAAACCCTTAGAGACTGTTTCATCTCTTCTCGGGGAATAGAAGGCAAAGTTTGGGTCTTACCAGGGATAGCCCCAGAATCTGGCATTCAAAGGTGTTAAAGAGTTGTTTGTACCTTTGTGTTTCGCCTCATGGCTATAACTTCTGGGGCAAGCTCAAGACAAGTGTCTATCACTTTCCTAGGGAGTCCCAGGAGTTTCCGCCCCCTTCACTGCTGCCTCCCGCCTCCCACCCTCCAACCACCATTCATTGGCAGTAGCCATACTTCCTCATTACTGCCCCTGCCCCTTCTGCCCTGAGGCAGTCTTGGGAGATGTTTAAGGACACCACCACACATACACCAGCCTGGCCTGGCCAAATCTGAGACCCTCTCTCTCTTTTCCAGGTTCATGGATCACTCTGTTCTTAGTGACAGAAACTTCAGTCTGTATTGAGCATGATGTGTTTGCAGAAGAGCAAGATGGACTGTGGAAGCAGGGCAAAGAAAGAGAAAGTGGGAGAAGGTGTCCTGGTTCCACTGACTAATGGGAGGAAGGGATCACAAAAGCAGAGTAAACAGATTGGACTAGGAGTCACTTGTGTGCACTGGAAGCGGGGCGGAGGGAAATTATTCCAATGCCTAAATTCCTGTGAGATCAGATATATGGGGGTCTGAATTTGGTGTTTGGTTTGGGAGGGGCCAGGGTACAGAAAAGACCACCAAGGGTGTCTTGACCTCATGAATGGCAGGTGTCAGAGTAACAAGTCTGGGAAGACACACACTGGTCCTCACGATGCTGAAGGGCCTAGAGTAGTCCTGCTCTCTGAAGACTCCAGCTTCACTTTGGCAGCGATAAAACTGGAGGAAGCCCTCTAACCACAGGGGAAAGAGGCTCACAGAGTCCTCTGGCAGGAGGCTGCCTCCTGTACCCAGCTCTGCCGCTTCTGACCCAACCCAGGGCCCAGAACACCTTCAGAAAGCTAGGAATTTTACAAAGAATTTGATTTTATTGATATTTAAATATATTAAATATTTCACTGAAATACATGATACAGCACCCTCCCCCCCCAACAGTGGTTACATTATAAAACCAAAGTCCATGGGCCTCCCATCCACTGACTCCCCCATCACCTGGTGAGAAAGGGGGCGATGGTAGCCCAGGAGAAGGGCATGGCTGGCACTGTGGTATGAGGAGTCAGGGTGTGGACAGGCTCCTCCCACTTGGCAAGAAGCAAAGACAAGTCACCAAAGACTGAGGTCTTCTCTCTCTAGTCTCCTTACACCCTCACCCCCACCCCAGAGCTCCAAGCAGTCCCTTCCTATCCAGGGATATGGCTGGGGAAAGGAAGTTGATTTTCTGTCCGGACCAACTAGTCTTTTCCCCTCCTCCTGCCATGGCTAATGAAGTGCCTCACGGCCCATTTGGTTGATGCATGAAGATCCCCCAAGGGAGGCAATATGAGCCAGAAAGCAGGCCTCTGCAAGGAGCTTGAGTCGGAAAGGGCAAGAGTACCAACTACCCTTTCCATTCCCCAAACCCAGCAACTCTGGGACCCTCTCTCCTCTGTCTCTCTAATCACCTCCAAGACCAAATGATCTTCAAGCAAAATTCAGGCTAATGCCTCTAGCTTAAATAGGTACAGACAGAGAAACCAAGGCACCAACTACTTCAGGCCTGAGGCAAGGAGGCTGTAGGGAAAGGAGTAAAAGGAAGGCAGAGATAGGAAGGGAATCTAGAGTCCAACCTTCCAACTCTCCTCCTACCCCTTGCAGGCTTCATGGGGACTGGGGAGCCAGGAACATGCTAGACTGAGACTGAAGGCTGCCGAACGCCAAATTTCAGGTTCCCTTGCCCCATCCCATAGTACCAGTATCTGGGTCCTCAGAGACATCCCATGCTGCCTCAGTCCCAAAGTATACCACCAGCTGGGAAACCCAGGAACCTCCTGAGACTCTGCCCAGCACACCCCACACAGCTCGAGTGCATGGAGCATCGAGGCTCCAGCAGGTGCCTGGGCCCCTGCCCCAGGCAGGGAGACAGTCAGGCTGCACGCGCGGCCCCCAAATGGCACTTAGGGATTTGGCACAAAAAGGACTGCTCTCCCCAGGGCCACCTTCCTCTTGCTACCACACCCCTTGCCACTCCTGTGCAACCTAGGCATCTCTCTCCATCCCTTGAAATCAGAAACGCTGCCTTATTCCCAGAAGACAGAGCCCCACAGGAGCGAGGCAACCCCGGGTAGAGAGCTGAGGAGGAGCACAAGGACACACACAGACCTGGGAAACAGATACACACACAGAGGCCGACATGCACACACATTACACAGACACACAGGCCCTCCCCTGGGCCAAAGACTTGGGAGGACGGGCTTGAGATCAGGGTCATTCTCCTCCGTGCCCTGACCCTTTTCTATTTGGCAACAGAAGGGGTAGAGATGCTCTGTGCCCCCTTGCCAGCAGACAGCAAGAGAGCACGAGGACAGAGTTACCTGACCATGACCCCAGTGGGGCCCTCAGAACAAGAGTCTGGTACCACCCCGCTCCCTGGCCAGCCTGCTGTCTTTGGCACCTGCTGGTGAACTTTCAACTCCTGATCTTCTGACATCCCCACACACATGCTTGCTCTCTGGCTGGGCATTTTCACAGTACCAATGAGGCCAGATGCCCCTTTCCCTGGAGTTGTGCAGGAACTGGGGCTAAATCTGAGCTGTCAAAAGTCCCTTTGTTCCCCTTTGGGGACAGATCATGGGACTAGGATTTGGCAAATGGAAACATTCCCCCTGAAATACGGACAGGGCTGGGTCGCCAGAGCATCTCCCTCCTGGGCCCTGTGCCTAGGAGGGAGACCTGACTGGGGTGGAGTACCCAAGGCCAGTGCTGGGGATGCAGGCATAGCAGAGGCAAGCATGGAATAGGCACTCCTCATGCCTGCCCCAGTCTTTGTACAAAATATTCCCAGGAAAAAGAGGGAAAGGAAGGGCCCAGCCCTGAGTCTGTTGCCCAGACAGACAGGGAAAGGGTAGGCATGGCAAGCTGCCACTTTAATCCCTCAGGCAGGAGGGCTCCTGCTGCCTCTGCTGCCTCCCCTGCTCCCGAAGGCTGGAAGAAAGAGGCAACAGCCCTATCCCAATTAGAAAAGTAAGAGTCACTTGCATAATCCTCTTGGTATCCCTTATTCACCAGCCTGAGGGCAGACGAGCGTGGCCCAAGCACAGCCTGCTGGGGTGTTCCCTTTTGTGGTCAGCAGGGTCTGGAGGCTTGGTGCCCCCGCCACAGCTCCAACCAGTGAGCACAGAGTCCACTTAGATGCCCACCTCGGTCCTGACAGCTGAATTTGTAGCTGGGCCCTGCTAACTGGGGGGGCCCCCGTTGAGGAAGTAGGTGGTCATCTCCCCCTTGCCCTTCACCTTGACCACTCCTCGACACTCCAGCTGGTAGCCTTTGGCAGCTAGAACCTGGTACAAGTCCGTGGTCACCTGGGGGATGGGAAGGGAACCCATTTAGCCTGGGATCCTTCCTGCTGCATTTGCAGGGGTCCAGGGGTTCTCTAATCATGCTAGCCACCCCCCCAATCCCTACTCCCCAACCACAGAACACTGCCGCCCTACCCCTGTCCTAGCTGACCTCAGAGAGGGACCTGCAGACGCCCTCTGGACCCATACTCTTCCCAGCCTCTGCTCACATCCCCCTCACCTGGATTCGGTCAGGGACCCCCGTGCTGTCCATACGGCTAGAGACATTCACTGTGTTCCCCCAGATGTCATACTGCGGCTTCCGAGCCCCAATGACGCCTGCCACGACTGGGCCCATGTTCAGCCCTGCAATGGGGACAGCAGCAAAACACTGAGACTAATGGACATTCCAGGGTCAGCCCAGAGTCTCATCCCACCTCCTGGCACCTTTAGAAGGACCCAGAGAAGAAAATGACAAAGGGACAAGTGTCCTGGTTGTAGGCAATGGCAGATCCGGGCATGTCCCGAGGCGCTCCCCTGTGTTAAGACAGCCGTTGCCCTAACAGTAGCTAAATCCACTGAATGCTCGCTCCACGCCAACCCCTCTGGTCAGCATTTCACATTCCATTATCTCATCCCCTCGACAGCCCTAAAAAGTGGGTATCGTCCCCATTTTACGGATGGCCTCAGGCAGAGGAGCTGGGAGGTGTGCTAAATAGGCCAGTGAGCAGAACAGCCAGGATCCAAACCAGAGTGACTCTCGAACCCACGCCGCTACCGCTCCTCCCGCCCACCAGCTCCCAGCTCATCTGTGAGCAAGTGCCTCTTATCAGACTGGCCAGAGAGGACACAGGTACTGGAGCTTAAATCAACCTGGTTTCGAATCCCAGTGCAGCCACCTACTAGCTGTCTGACCTCGGCCAAGTTATTTCATCAGAGAGTCAGTCTCTATCTGTAAGAAGGAGTGGTAATCTGAAGATTAAAATGTCTAGGACAGCGCCTAGCACACAGCAGGCCCTCAATAAATGATCTCTGTTCTAAATATGAGGCGAGATAGGAGATGGGAGAAAAGGACATCCCAAAGGATTCCCGATGGGGAATCTGTGATGCCATCCCTAGCCTGCTTCCTCGGCCTCACCCAGAAACAGCCCTGGGAAAAGCTGCCAGGCAACAGGCCATCTCACCAATCTTCATCTGGAAATTGTTGAAGGAGTGCTCATTGATGTGTTTCATCTGCTCCATGAGCCGCATGGCATAGTCGGCCAGGGCAGTGATGTGGGAGCGGCCGGCCTGATCATAGGTGCTGGCGTTCAGCCCCGAGGCAGCCATGTAGGTGCTACCAATCGTCTTGATCTTCTCCAGCTGCCGGAACCGCTCCTCGCTGATGATCTGGTCAGCACGGGGGGACCTGACTGTCAAGGCGGCGAAGCCAAACGCACGCGCCCTGCCCGATGCTCACTCTTGCCATGCCTCGGCCTCTTCCCCCTTCCCTGTTTCAACAGCTCCCCTCCTTTGAGCGAGTGAGCCCCCGCCTTCCAGCTGGTGTTCTCAAGGCGGGACTGAGAAGCCAGGAAAACAGGCCTCCCTCACCAGCGCGTTATCAGAATCCCGGGCCAGGACTTAAGCATACAGCTTCAGCTCAACTTCAAAAGCTCCCTCACAGAATCCAGAACCACAGAAGGGACATTAGCCATCAGTCATTCTAACCATCACTTTTTGGGAAACTGAGTGCCAGAGGGAAGAAGTGACTCGGATCCGAAAGACCAAATGGCCCATCCCGACCTGGCTAATTCAGGATACTTCCTCATGCTTGCTTCCATTTTCTCTATTCAGGGGCCCGTCTTGCTTCCTTGGGCTCAGGGGGTTCTGTCCATAGATTACTGCCTTCTTACTCGGTAACGTCCACCTGGTACCTATCCTGTCCTCTCCACAGATCCTCATGGCCTTCGCTCCCCAGCAGTGATGACCCTGCCCCACTGAGGCCGACCTCCCTGCTGCCCCGGACACCTTGGTGGGTCCTTGTCCTTGTCTCTGCTCTACCTACCCTACTCCTACCCCGACATCTCTGGGTCCCCTCAAACCTCCCTTCCTCCTCCCAATCCGGCTACCCCTCCCATCCTGGCCTTCCCAACAAAGTTCTCCCGGCTGCCCTAGTCCCCCCCAAGTACCTCGTCGAAGTCAGCGATAATCTCGTTGAGCAGCCGCAGACACTCGACGCCCTCGTTGTTGGCCTCCAGCTCCACGTAGAACTCAGAAAAGTTGGCAATGGAGGCAAACATGACGGCCACACACTCACACGACTGATAGTAGAGCTCGTCATTCCGGCGCTCCCGGGCCAGGAAGTGGGCAGCCACGTCCTTGGGCAGAATGTTATGCAGCAGTCTTCGGTTGTAGGCCTGGAGTTCCTCCATCTCCTCCTTCTCCCCTGTTGCCTGTGGACACCACACCCATCACCCATTGCCCAACCTTCACAAGGGGTGGTGCGGCGGCCAAGGCCTAGAGACGGGCATCAGAGGAATCACGGGGAAGACGAAAGGCATGGACGGGTGAGACCTAAAGACCAGGCAGAGGGGTGAAAGGGGCAGGGACAGGAGGAGGCAGGGGTTAGGGGATGGGCGCAGAGAAGGCTTGGAGCCAGAGTAAGCTTGGGCAGCCCGAGCCTTGGCCGGCTAACCAGGTGCGTTTCTGTTTTGGCCCAGGTTCTGTGGCCAGGATCCTCCCCCTCCCCCAGAGGCCCACCCGGTCACCTGCAGTTTCCAGAGGAAGTCCAGGCGCGCAGTTGACTCCACCTGCTGGGCGTGCAGATACAGCGCCAGTGCAAACACCAGCAGAATCACGGGGGTCATGTATTTGAGCGCCACCCTCCCTGCAGCTGGGCTGAGGGTAAGCAGAGGCAAGCTCAGCATCTGACAGAGGCATGTGGCAGCCCTACCCTTCCCCACCCTAGAGCCCTCACTCACCAGTCCAGCCCGTCGAAAGTCTCATTGGAAGAAGCCCTGGCAGGAAGATACAAGAAACAAAGTCATCGGTTCTTCTTGGGTTGCTGGGTGGGAGCAGAGGGAAGGGGAGACAGAAACTGCATTTACCGAGCACATAGCACAAAATCAGGCACAGGGCCAGGGCTTTTGCTTACATGAACTCGTTAAGAGCAGAGGTTAAGAGAAGGTTCTACTGCTAGCTCCCCTACTTACCTGTCCTGTGACCCAGAACAAGTTGCTTAAGTCTAGGCCTGTTTCCTCATCGGTAAAAGAGGGACAAGATGTAAATAACACGCGCAAAAGGCCTAGCCTGGCACTTGGCGTGCAGTAAGGCTTCGACAAATGTTAGGTACCACAATCTTTCCAATCACCTATGACACAGGCGCCATTGCCATTTCACAGATGAGGAAACTGAGGCTCAGAGACATTAACTCACCTGTCCAAGGTCACACAGCTAATGAGCAGCAGAGCGGGATTCAAACCCAAATGACTCCAGAGGCTTTTCCTACCACACCAAGCTATGGCCCCATATCACAACAGGTGGGGTTTGCAGAGAAAAGCCAGTGTGGTCTCCCAAGCCAAGCCCCTATGCAGGAGTCAGAAGTTTTGGTTCCTAGCCAGGGCGCTGCCACCAAGCAGCTGTGTGACCTACAGGTGGTTAAGAGAATGCGTATGAAGGAACCATGCAAATGAGACAGGGAATTTTTTTAAACGTCTGGCCTAAAGATACAGGGACTTCCCAGGACTGGGGTTTCCTTGGGGTGACGGAGGAGTCATATGCTGGGAGCTCCTCCACTGCCTCCTTCTCCCCCACAGATGAGGGGTGAGTGGTAGGTAGCCTTCCAAGGGCACAAAAGGCCTAGGGCACCAGAGAGACTCACAGTGGCCAGCAGGGTCAGGAAGCTCCTAGGGGATTAAAGGGCTGAGGATAAACTCACAAGCCATGGACACCAAGCAGCAGGTCATAGTTGTCAAAGATGGTGGCTGGGGGGCCCAGCAGAAGCAGCACCAAATAGACGAGCCCCAGGACAAAGATCATGGCCAACTTCCCGATGCTGCTGATGTGCAGGAACACAGAGCTGGCCAGGAGACTCAGCAGCACGCTCCCAACGAAGTACTGGGGGGCGATGGCAGCGGCGGTGTCGGGTGGAGGCAGAAGCCAGGCACCCCCAACCCCATGCAGGAAGAGCCCTGCACTCCCCTCCACGACCTCAAACCCGAAGCTCCTTCAGCCTCCGCACCCCGCCCCACACCACGCCAGGGCCCCTGGCTGCTCCTCCAGCAGGGACTCTGGTGAGATCTGGGTCCCCAGTGCCCGTCGCCAGGCCTGACCCAGAGGAGTCAGTAACCAGTGCTAATAGGACCACCCCCCATCCCGCCTGAGCACGGCTTGGACACCTCAGGGAAGCTGCAAGTGGGTGCGGTGCCCTCACACAGCGGAGCATCCAGACCCAGGGAGTAATTGAGCTGCTGCAGGTGGCAGGCGGTGATGTCCACGGGTGTCACATTCAGCATCCGGGCTGCGCAGGTCCGTATGGGGGTGTGGTTACAGGTGAACTGCAACAGTTGGGGGAGACGTGTCAGGGTAAGCACAGAGGGGAGTGGTTACCAGGGCCATGCCCCAGCACCTTACACCCTGGAGGTCAAAGTTCTCACTGAGGGGTGACAGGAGGTACAGAATTCAAGGAGAAAGGGGGATGGAGTTAACCTCATCTCCTCCGTTGGGATAACGAGCTCTCAGAGGGCAGGAAATGGGTCTTCTTCCTCTGCCCACCCCCAGGACCCAGAGCAGTGCTCGGCACAGACGAAGGGCAGGAGAATCCCCACTGGACCTTTACCATGTTGGCGATGGCAGAGGTGAACACAAGCAAGACTGAAAAGATGCCAACCACGGTGCTGTGCGCCCGAGAGTGGACAATGCTGCGGGAAAGGCGTCGCAGGGCCTTGGGGAAGAGCTGCAGACAGGCAAGAGACCGACCAAGGGGTAAGGCCAACCAGGGATGGGGCCCAGGGCGGAGGCCTGGCCTTCTCCTCCCCGTCCCCGCGTGACTCCTCACCACCCCAGCCCAGCCAGCGCTCCCCGACCGGCCCTGGAAGAACACCCGACATACGGAGCCACAGGAGGACACGGCACAGGTCAGCACAGTGATCAGCAACAGCAGGAAGATACCGGCATAGATCCCAAGCATCAGGGTGGAGCTGGGGCACAAGAGGGCCAGGAAAAACGTTACTCTGGAACATCTGGGCGTCCTTGTCCCACTCCCCAGCGGGCAGGGTGCAGGCTCCAGGGACCGTGAGCTTGCACGGGTGTTTAGGAAGGTTCTGGGAAGTGGTGGAGGGAAGAGAAGCAGAGTGAGGAGGGGCAGGGCTCTCACTGTGGGAAGACGAGGAGCTGGATAAAGCAGATGAAGCAGGAGGCCAACAGTGCACAGGCCACGTAGGCTCCGAAGCGGGGGTCCAGCTTCCGCGAGTACTGAGGGAGAGGAGGCTAAGCTGGGCGCTGCGCTCTGCCCCGGGGGGCGTGGCCCTACCAGGGGCCTCAAGGAGGGGAAGCAGTGGCCCAGTTGACAGGAATCCCCCCTGTGCCCTGTGGTCGCCAACCCCCATTCTCAAAATAACCTCTCCTGTTCCCTCAGTTGCGCTCAGCCTTCACTGCCTGGACCTCCCCTCCTCTCGGCCCTCGGCCCCCTGCCCTCCAATCCCCCAAACCTTCTTTTCAAGATCTTCTCTCTGGAAAGTGAGCAGGAAGCGGCGCACGTGGTCCTTCCGTAGCTGATCGATGCTGCGGGCATCGATGGCACGGCCCAGGAACTCATCTACTTCATCCTCGGGGTTCAGGGCGTCTTGGGCACCCCGGCTGAGGGCAGGGGACGTGGCTTCACCAGGGGCATGAGCATTGCCACGTGCGAGGCAATGAGAAGGGAAGGGCATGGGCGGCACCCCAGGATAGAGTGAGCGGGTGTGTGGCCCCTGCTTCCACAGGACACACCTAAGGTCCAGGAAAGGGGGGGTCTCGGCTCCCTGCAGCCCTGTCCCAGGGTGCAAGTGCCTTCTTCCCTCCTCCTCCTCCCTCCTCTATAACCTGACTTACTTGTCTTTGCTGGAATCATCAATGCCCTGGAGAAAGGGACAAAGTGTGCAAGTGAGGTGAAGGGCAGACCACCTTTGCCTCCATCGTTCCTTCCCCATCCCCAACAGTGTGCTGAGGGATCCCCCCGTGTACTTGGGGGGGCTTGGGACCCCTGGCACGAAGTCATCCCTCCTGTCCCCAGTTCCAGAAGTCATACGTGGAGGTGTAGGAGCCACAGCAAGGAAGGCAGGAGAGGGAAGGGGGGCACAGAGTGTCAGGAAAAGGCCACGGGTCCTAACGCCGTGGGCCCCTCACCATCTGGCGGAAAGCCTTGGAGTCCTTGGTCCGGGAGAAGGCGCGGTCGGGCACCCAGCGCGGCATCAGCCCTTCCATGGAGTTGGCCCGCGTCCGCTGCAGCTTGGCCAGCATGGCCTTCTCCTCTTTCTGTGCAGGCGGCCGGGTGCAGGATCAGAACAGGGGCCCGAGAAGAGATCTGTCCGCTCCCCACATCTGCCCTCCTCCCTGCCCGCCTCCCCCGCCCCCGGCCTGACCCGTTTCTGGCTGGCCCCCAGGATGAGGAAGGTCTCGATGTGCTGCTCCTTGAGATAGGCGTTGCGCTCGCCGCCGCGGCCCGGCTCCACCTCGTAGTCGCCGTTCAGGTACTGCAGCGTGGCCCGGGTGATGTGGATGCGGCTGTGAGCAAACGGGAGGGTGAGACCTGCGCTTGCCCGCCTCGTTCCCGTCCCTCACCACCCGGACCCCACACTCACCCGGCCCGGCCCCCCGCCTCCATGTGGTTGGCCAGCGTCACATCGTTGGACCACACGTCGAACTGCCATTTCCGCAGGCCAAGGACGCCACAGTGCACACGGCCGCTGTGGATGCCCACACGCATGTTCACGTTCACACCTGTCACCTCACGCACCAGCCTGGGAGGAGGCGGCGCAGGGTCAGCTCCTGGCACAGTCCTCCCCACTCCCAGCCCAGAGCTCAGGCCCTTCACTCCCCTCAGAGCCGAACAGACCAGGACAGACCCAGACGGGGGACACAGGAGCACAGCCTTTGGCTGGACGTGGGCAAAAGGCTGCGTGGGTCTCAGGGACAACTGTCTGAGAACCGTGTTCACCAGCTGCGGCCGGGCCAGCATCCTGCGGCACTGAGCTAGAAAGGGAGGGGTCACTGTTCTCCCCTCAGGCCTGCTCAGCTAGCACTGGCACCAGCCCAAACCCCCTCACGCTGGCTCCCCTACCCTGCCCTCTGGCGGGAGTCTAGGCTGCACAGGCTGAAGAAAGATCCATTCCCCTCCCCGCTGATGGATCTCCAAGACAAAGAAATGGCCACAACTGAGAAACAATCCTGAGGAAGCATCAAAGGGTAGGAGTGGGCTGGGGCACCCTCGGTTCCAGGAAGCCTGGGGGGGCACTGCTTACGAGATGGCCTCGATCATGTCCACCCCCATCTCCACACAGCAGTGGGCATGGTCTGCCCGGGCCTCCGGCAGCCCCGACACACAGTAGTAACAGTCCCCTAAGATCTTGATTCTCAGGCAGTGATTTTCCTAAAGGGGAGAGTTGGGGAGAGTCGCTCTCACTCTCTTGCCCGCCCAGCACCCTCCCTGAGTCACCATCTGTCCCCACTGAGCCAGGCCGCCCCAGTAAGGTTATGCTCGCCCCACCCCCAGCCCCAGGCCCCTCACCGCAGCCAGCTTGTCAAACCGGGCAAAGAGCTCGTTCAGGGTCATGACCAGCTCCTGCGCGGTGCACTGGGATGCCAGGCTGGTGAAGCCTTCAATGTCTGCAAACAGGATGCTGTGGACGATGGCAGGAGATGGAAGGACCACGTGGCCCTCACAGACTCCCAGGCCCACCGTCCCTCCCGGTACCCCGCCCCCACCCTACCTGACGTTGTCATGCTTCTGGATGTAGATCTTGTGGAACATCATGTCTTCTTTCTTTGTGTTGATATCTTCTTTCATCTCCATGGCAACATGCTGGGGCAACACGGACAGCAGCAGCCGTTCCTAGACCAGTGGTTGCAACAGGGCACCGCTACCTTCTCGGCCTCACACTGTAATGCCTCCTGATGCCTCCACCACCCCAGAGCCCTCCCAGAAGCCTCTGGAGACCTGAGCTTCCCTTCTGGACCTCCCCCGTGAGAACCTGCAGCAGGCACACGTCCCAGCCCTCTCTGAGCACCCCATGCAACCCCTCACTTGTGCCCCCATCTGCTCTCTCTCTCCCACCCTCAGACAGGACAGGAACCCCAGCGTCCCAGGGCCTGCGTGACACGCAATCGGGCAGACCAGCCACACTCAGTCCACGGAGTGGTATGGGGCAGCGGACCCAGTGTGCGGGTTCTGTGGGGGTGAGGAGCGGGCAGGCCTCGGACGGGGACAGCAGCCCCACCTGCTGCCGATTCTCATGCTGCAGGTGCAGCCGGGCCTGGATGTAACCACGGGTCTCCTGAAAGGCCTGGCGCTGAGACACCTCCGCCGGGTAGTGCGTGCAGATGCCGATGACGTTGGTGCAGAGGAACAGCAGCACGTTGGCACCCAGCTGCAGGAGGGCGGCAGAGGCAGACGGTGAACGCCCCCGCCCCCACGACGCACAGGGGCGACCTGCTAGGCTCTGTGGATCCTGGGCCCTGTCTGTCCCCAAGCTGTCCCAGCCCCTGTAACCCATCTGCCCCTTCCCCCACAGGACTCCGGCCCCCTGCCTGGATCACTCCACAGCTAGAAACAGGACTTTGTCACAACTCCTGGCAGCAGAAGCACCACCCAGGGCAAGGTGGGCCCCGGGGCCTGCGCCCAGCACGCGACGATTCCCTGCCCCACAATCAGCCCAAACAAAAAGCAATGCTGCCCCTTCTGCACGTGGCTCTCCTCACAGGACCACACCCAGGAGACGTGCGCTCTCTATGCTCCTGTGACCGCCCAGGACAAGTCATCTCATCTCTCTGGGCCTCTGTACGTTCATCTAGAACCTGGAGAGGGACAATAAGATTTCTAAGGTCCCTCCCTGCTCTGACGTCACTTGATATAATAGTTACTATTATTATTATTGTTATTATTATTATTATTATTGGAGCTAATTTGTTGACGGCCTCCTATTTAACATTCCTGACTTCTATAGCTGCCTCGTACACAGTAACTAACAGATTTCTCCTAACTTTATAAGACAGATAACAGTATCTCATTTTAAAGGTGAGGCACTCCAGCACAGAGAAGCTCAGTAACTTGCCCAAGATCACACAGCTAATAGTGGCTGGTATGTGACTTGAATCCAGGATAGTCAGACTCCAAAGCCTGTGTCCAAACCCTACTGCACAGTACGTTCCAGATTTCCAAGATTCCTACGCACTCTACTCACCCGAGCTCTTGAGGCCCAGCCTCAGAGCCCAGGCTTGGGAGTCTTCAATTCTACTAACGTGGGACCTTCCCTTCCACCCAGGAAGGGTAGCCACCATGCCCCGGCACCCCCAGTTCTTGCCAGAGCCAGGCCCCTTGCCCTAGGACCCTGATCTCGGGATGGTCAGCCCTCCTCAGCATCGGGAGTACTCACCCACCGGAGGGCAAGTCTAAGGAAAACTGGCCTCAGTGTTTCTGGAAATTCAGGGGTTAACCTGGCACTTGTGGCTCCACCCCAGAGTTGGCTGGGGCAGGGCTCTGGTTTGGGGAGAAGGGAGGGAAAGAGCACCAACTGGGAGCCAGGAATTCTGGGCTTTGCCCAGAACCAGAACTAGTCCTGCAAACTTAATCTCTGGGACCTCAGTTTCATTTTTCTTAGGTAAAATGGAGGCGTAGGTTCAGCAAACCCCTGAGCCATTTCTCGCTTTGACCCTCTAGGACTGGCCTAGCCTCCCTTCCCAGTCCAGCTCACAAGGCCCCCCTCCTAGCAGCAGGGGTGAAGAGGGGGGCACACTATCTCCCCTAGGGGTTTCTAAGAATAGCCCCCAGTGGGGGGAGAAGGGGAGGGGGGTTAACCAGGCAACTTCCCTTCCTGGCCCCAGGAGCCCAAGAGGAAAAAGTGAGTCATGGGGGAGGGAAGGGGAAGGGGGACGGGAGACTGAAATAGATCTGTATGCAGACCCCTATCCAACTGTGAGAAAAAAGGGATTCCAGGACACTCTAGGAGACTCCAGGCTGGGCCAGGGTCACTGGGTGAAACTGCTCAGTGCGTCTGAATGAGTGGGTCAGAGGAGAACGAAGGCTCCTTCCCAGGAGCGTGAGCAGGGCTGGATCTGGAAAGGGGCTGCCCGAGGAGCCTAGAAAGGAGGCCACAGCCCCACACCATCCAGATACACACAGGCCAACTGAATACAGGGAATCAATCCTTCTCAGTTCAGAGAAGCGGTATGGGCAACCCTGGCTCTGAGGACGGGCACAGGGGCAGGGGTGACTTTCCCCACTCACCCTAAGAACATGCCTGCTGAGACCTACTGGGTCAGGCTGCAGCTGGGTGCCCCTGGGGAGGCAGGAGGCTGGCAGAGTCCTGGTCTCCGTGGGGCTGCACCTCCCCAGTCAGGCCCTGGGCCTGGTTCTGGGCACCATGCCAGCTAAGAGCAGAGAAGAGACACCCACCCACCCCTGGCCAGCCAGAGAGAAGGTGGAGGGGTGAAGGGAGGCACCACCTCCAAGCCCCTCCTTCCCCAGGAGGGTAGTCCAACTCCAAAGCCCAGTGCGGCAGTTACCTGGTGAGAAGTGGGGGGCTAGCAGAGGCAGAAAGACCCTGGCCCTTTAAGAGGTCGGACTGCCCTGTGGGTGCGTGCTCCACAAACAAATGGGCTATAAAGTTACTTCTAAAAAGGTACATTCTGTTCCGGAGCACAAGCTGGGCGGAGAAGGGCATCATGCCAGAGCACCCAGCTTCTCACCCTGGGAGCCCCAGGCAACTTCCTCTTTGTGGGTGGGGCTAGGGTGGGCTACAGGCCACAAGCCCCAGGCAAGGCAGAGGTGGACTCCCTCAAAACTTGAGCAAGACAGAGGACAGCACCCTCAAAATCAGGGTGCCAAGAGAGGGATCATGAGGTGTGTTGGTTAGGGGCTATGCCCTGAAGGATCTTCTAGGCAAGATGTCCTGGTCTCTGCTCCCTGCTCAGGGGGATGACCCGAGACGACAGACTCCACACGCTCTTGTCTCTCTCAAAGGGACTTCCGGGAAGGCCCTTCCCTGGGTACCATCCCCTACAGCACTCCCACACCTCTCTGCCCCCAGGTGAGAACCCTGCCCTGCCGGGTTCTACTCCACTCTGGGAGAGGGTAGGGCCCTAACAGCAACATCATGAGGTAGGTACTATTTTTATCCCAGTTTTACAGACTGGGAAATCAAGGCTGGGAGAAGTGAGGTTCGTTGTCTAAGATCTCACAGAGAAGAACTCAGCCCATTGGACCAGCAGGTCTGCCCACAGCCAAGCCCTGATTTCTCACCATCGTGCTGTCAAGCCCCACCCCACACACCACTCAGAACCCGGATACAGTAGCTGGCATGGGCAGAGAACCTCCAGGCAGGGCTGCCCAAGCCCTGGTGCTCAGCGGGAGGACGGGGGGGAGGAGATCCGACCCTGATGCCCCTCTTTTCTACAGTCCAACTCCACTCAAACCATGCCCAGCCCCAGAGAGAACGGATCCCACTCGTCACCCTCCCTGTCCTCTAGAGATGGCCTTGGTCCCGAGAGAAGCAACTCCTCCCTGGCTAACTCCATCCAAACCCTGCTCGATCCTTCCAGATCACCACCTGGAGCTGCTTTTCAGGGATGGCGCTGGCACCTGAGTCTCAGGTATCATCTTGGGGCCAGAGATGCCAAGGCCGGACGTAGCCAGTGCTGGCCTCTCGACCCTGCCCGGGCCCCGGGGCTGAACATCACGCTCCCACCTCCAGTGCTCCCTCACATCTATGGGCTACGCTATTGCAAGGGCCGCAGGCGGAAGAGCGGCAGACGGTGGCCTGCAAAGCGCAGGCTTGGCTCCAGGGGGGCCCCCTCTCCTCGGCAGTGCACTCCACTCTAGACCCTGGATGGAGCCAACCCCTGACACTTGGCCTCCCGTCATTTGCCCCTACCCTTGGACACAGCGCTGTGCCCAGTATCCACCCCCGACCCACCCCCCCCATCACCAGACCCCTTCTTATTCCCGGCCTGGTGCCCCAAGGCCCACCTCCCTGACTACCCACCTGCTTCCATAGGAAGGCGTCGCTGCGGTTGAGCTGCCAGGCCAAGATCAAATGCAGGGTGGACAGGCCCAGGCCGCTGAAGACAGCCGCCCGCATGCGGATGGGCAGGAGCGTGTAGGTGATGTAGACGAAAAACACGGGGCACCAGAGGCCCGCGGAGGGGCTGCGGGGGTCGGCGGCCAGGGCACCCCCCACCTGCACGGCCGCCAGGATGCCCAGCACCACGTAGCTCACCACCCACATGGAGTCCTGGCGGAAGCTGTGCCGGTTACACACCACCATGAGCGCCACGAAGAGGGCGGCGGCGCAGGCCAGCAGGGCCACGTAGGCAGGCCGAGGGCGGGCGGGCACCGCGTGAAAGGCCAGCAGCACGGCCATGAGCAGCACCAGCACGGCCATCAGCAGCGTCAGGCTGCTCTGGTTCATCTGAAAGAAGTACCGCTGGTACAGACGCTCCAGCTTGGCCGAGCGGAACTGCTTCGACTGGAACACCTGGGCCAGGCAGCGCCAGCACGATTGCCGGCCCCCGGGTGTCGCGTCGGGGGCCGCCTCGGCCGCCGCCGCCTCCACGTCCTCAAAGCCCAGGGCCACGGCCCGCAGCCCCAGCTCCGTGCCCTTGCCCGGGCCGCCCCTCCGGATGAAGGCCTCATCCTGCCAGGGGCACCGAGGCGGAGCTGCAGGGGTGGGACTGGGGGGCTGCGCATCCCGGAGGCAGCTCATGTAGCGGGGCGTGCAGAAGCCCCCGGGCCGAGTCCCACGGCGTGGACGCTTCTGCCCATTGCGCTCACCCCAGGCTGTTTTCCGTTCATCCACTTTGGGGACCAGGAGGCCACTAAACCACGACATGCTGCTGAAAGAGAGGAACGGGCTGGTATTAACGCCACCGTCACGCCCTGCCACCACCGGCAGCTACCATAACCTGAGTACTTCCACGGCCAAGCTAAGGCCCTCGGCCGGCAAAGCACTCACAGAATCTCGGAGGAAGATGATGGTGTCCCCCTTCAACAGGCCGGGAAACGGGAGACAGGGAGGGAGGTAACTGGCCCTGGATCATGTAGCCACAGAGGTGTAAGAACCGACATTCGAACCCAGACCTGCCTGACCCCCAAGCAGCACACTTAAACATTCACCTCTTCGCTAAAAAGCACTGATCTGTGGGTGGTGACAAACTCAAGCGCCTGTGTCCAGGGGCAAAGCACCCCTGCTCAGGAGACGCGGGAGGAACTACGGAGTGCCCCCCGCACGGCAGGGGCACACAGCACCCCGCACTACTAGATAGCTGCCACCCGCCTCCCGTCGGAGCCTCATCTTCTCATTTTCAACAGAAGCTGACAAAAAATGTACATTTTAATGTGACAGCTCCTGATTTTTAAACGTTGGCGAGTAATTCACATTTTTCAACACTGCAAGCCAAATAAATCACGTCTTGGAATGAATTCAGCCTGTGAGCTGCCAGTCGGTGACCTCTATACAAAAGGGAATCTCTTTCCACATCGTTCCCCATCACACTCACACCATGCACACTTCAGCAGGCCAAATTCAAATTCCTCGGGTCACGGCTTAGAAGGAACTTCCTCAGGGAAGATGTCCCAGCTCCCCAACCCAGACTACATTTCGTCCCCGTTTACCCTCTGCGGGTTTCCTCCATAGCACTTATCACAATTATAATGACATTGCCCCTTGTTCCATGTGGGTCCCCACCCCTCTGACTATAAACTTTGTGAGGGTAGGGATTATCACTATTTTGCTCAGCACTTTATCCCTAGCACCAAGTACTGACCCCGGCTCATGGTAAGGACTCAAGAAATAGGTTGAAAAGACAAAAAGAAAGCTCAAGATGGGGCGTCTGGGTGGTTCGGTCGATTAACTGTCTGGCTGCTGCTTTTGGCTCGGGGCACGATCTCAGGGTCGTGAGATGGAGCCCTGTGTCAGCCCCACCCTCAGTGCAGAGTCTGCTCGGGATTCTCTCCCTTTCCCTCACCCTCTCCCTCCCACTCGGTTCCTCCCCCAACCCCCCCCCACAACACTCTCTCTGTCTCTCTAAAATAAATAAATAAAATCTTAAAAAAAAAAAAAGAAAGAAAGAAAGCTCAAGGGCATTGGCATTGAGCAGCTAATGTGAAATAAAAACAAATAGTGATAATCCTGTGACTTCTTCCTCCCTGCACTCTAGTCCTATGAGCCTCCTTGCTGTTCCCCAACACACCGTGCACAGGCCGGCCTGGGACTGTGGTGCTCCCTGTGTCCTCCGCCTGCTACAAGAGCTCCTCCAGGTCACAGCTCAAATGTCCCCTTATCAGTGAGTCTTTCCCTGACCGTTCTATGAAAATAGCAACCCCCTTTCCTGGAGCTCCCTATCTCTCTTCCCAGCTTTATGCTTTATTTTTCCCCATAGCTCTTATCAGCAACTGCCATTCTATATATTTTCCTTATTTGCTCATCGTCTCTCCTCCCTGGAATGTCAGCTCCATGAAGGCAGGGATTTGGGCCCGTTTTGCTCACTGCCGTCTCTGCCACACCTAGCAGAGTCTAAATAAATGTTCCTAGAATGGCTGGGTAGACAATGCTTTCTCTGGGCTTTAAACTTTCCGAGGTTCTCTCACATGCCGAATTCCATCTGATCTTCACCAAAACCCTGTGCAGCTGCTTTTGTGGCCACCTGGAGCACAGATTTCACAGGTGGGAAAAAAAGAAAGGAAAGAAGAAAAGGAAAACAAATGCACAGCCGCTTTATATGACTGGCCCAAGTTATAGAGATCCGGGGCCACAGGACAGGGAGGGCTCCACGACAACAGCCTCAGCGTGCCTCCTAGCTGAGCCCAGCTCGAGAGAAAGTGAGGATGAGCGCACTGTCATCTCCTCCATGCCCACAGGGCACCCTGGGGCTCCCGGTACTTAAAACTTCAGAGCCAGCAGCCTTGACATTTGTACTCACTAGGGGACACCTGGGGGGGGGGGACAGACAAGTGGCGCTTCAAGCAGACACCCAGAGGCCCACAAAAGAGAAAGCAGACTGGAGACCTCTCTGCAGGCTGGAAACCCCCCTTAGTTCACCCTCAGCCAACTTCTCCCGTATCCCACGGAGCAGATATCCCCTCTCCCATATCCCTTCACCCCCTTCACACCACCACCACCACCCTCTGGAGGGACAGATCAGAAATCCAAGACACTGGGTCAGGTTGGCATTTGGAAAAAGTCACCACAAAATACTTCATCAGAAGCGTGATCTTTGGAGCAAGACCAGGCTTCAAACCTGAGAGTGATTATGTGCCAGCTGCACAGCCTTGAACATGTGCCTACCTCCCTGCCTCAGTTTCTTCATCTGTAAAACGGGAATAGTAATAGTCGTGAGGAAAGAATCCAACAGTATCTGTCACGCAGTACATACTCGATAAGTGAGCTCTTTTCCCCCACCCTACACCACTTGGAACCCAAAAGTCTGCCCCTGTCCAAGAAATGGAAAGAGAGAAAAGTCACAAGCAAGAACACACATCTCCCCAGCCAGCGAGACACCTGGTTCTAACTGTGCCTGTGTCCTCGGTTGTCAGTCCTCAGAGTTGCTGGAGACAGAGCCCAGAGCGAGCAGGTTTCCCACCACCCCCACCATGACATTTTACTTCATTCAGCCTCCTCCTACTCGTCAGTCCCCTGTCCTGTATTTACCATCCCACCCCCCCTCCCCAAATGGCCCAGACCTCTCTTCCCAAAGGACCTGTTTTTGGCTGTGTTCCCAGCCTCCTGGAAGCACATCCTAGCATCTGGCTCATACCCACAGAGGAAGGGGCAGATACTGTCCCCAGAACACTCTGACCCCCCAGGGGGATAGCTTCAGAGCTGTGTAATGGTCCAACTAACTGCAACCATCCCACCTGGGGATCCACTCCAGGCACTGCCCACCTTGGAGAACTCACCAGGCTCCCAGCACTCCTGGCACTCCAGACTAGGTTGGTATGACAAGGAACAGGGGAGGGCACTGTTCAAAGCCACAAAACTTCCCTATATGGTCCCCCAACCCTCACTGTCCAGAAACAACCCATCACTATAAACCACAGACCACCTCCCTCTTCCCTAGGGACAGGCTCCTGAGCCTGTGACTCTGCCTTCCTCCTCCCTGGGTCCTGGTCCCTTGCTCTCTCACAGATCTGCTGCTCCAGGCACCACAGGCATAGCCATTCAGCTTGGCAGCTGGAGGCCCAGTGCCTCCCAGACCTCAAGTCCCTCCCAACCCTGATTCTCCAGCCTGGACCCAGAGTCTGAGGCAGGCCAAGGCCCAGCCCCAAGGATAGCTCTGCCCACTGCTTCTCCCAAACCCTCTTCCTGGCCACCTCGGTCTGTCCCTCCCCTCCCTGGCACAAGGAGACTCCAGGAGATTTCAAACGACTTCAGAAAGTTCATGGTAGAAGGCGCTGCCCAGGCAGGGCTCTTCAGTGCCAGCACCGCCCACCATGCTGGGAAGTGGGCCTCAATTCGAGGCCTTTCCAGATGTAGACAAGCCTCCCCCAGGACCTGTATCTGGAGGTCCAGGACTGCCTTCTCCTCCCTTCCCCAATCCTCGGTCTCCCTGAAGACTGCAGACGGCTCCCACTTCCACACCCAACCACACAACCCCCCCCCACANCACACACACACACAAGGTTTTTCCACCTCACAGGGGTGTTGTGGTAAGGGGAGGTTATGGGAAGACAGTCCCCGCCGCCTGCTTCCACGTCTAGGTTTTCAGTCAGGCCCTGCTGAAAATCAAGTCTGCTCCCCCCGGCCTGCAGCGGGCCCTGATACCACCCTTTTCATTGCCAAGGCCTGGGGTTAGGGGAGTGGAGGGAACTCCTACAGGCAAAGGGCATCCCTCCTCCGCCCGGCCTGCCCCCTCCCCTAAACACAATCACACTCTACCCCAACTCGGAGGCTTACCCCACAGCCCCGCTGCAAAACCCTCCGCCACCCCTCCCCCAGTACAAGCCGTCCCCCAGGTCCCAGCAAAGCTGGGCACTCGCTTCGGATGGAGGAAGGGAGTGAAGGGTGGGAGCCTGAGCCCCCATCTCCTCCCAGATTTCTTTCTCCAGCCCCAACGGCCTCAGGCTCCCCTCCAAACACTATCGAGCCTCCCCATCGCACGCTTCCGTGCCCGCAACAACAAAAAAAACTCGCGGGAGTCTTCACGCCCCCCGAGACCCGAGCGCCCAGCGCCGCCGCTCCCCGCGCCGCTCCTCCGCGCGGGCTCACCTGCCGGCCCGGCTCCGCGCCCTGCTGCCTCCTGCGGCGTTCTCCGCCCACCCTCACCCAGGGGTCCCCGGGGACACCGGCAAACGCACTCTGTTTCTCGGCGACTAGCCCCCGCCCGGAGCATGGAGGGTCGGCTTCCTTCCGGCCAGGGTCCCCCGGGGCTGAACCCTCGCCCTGCGCCCACTCCTCACTCCTCCTCCCTTCCTCCCTCCCCCAGCCCCCACCTTGCCATTCCCGCCCAGCCGCCACGGCCCCGCTCCCTCCCGCGGGAACTCAGTTTAATAATTAATTAAGATTTCATTCCACCGGGCGCCAGGTGTGTGCGGCCTGCTTCCCCACACGCCACTTGTTTCTTCCTCCCTCAACCCTCTGGGGCACCGACCCAACGCGAACCTGCTGCACCCAGAGCCCAAAAGGGGGACTGAAGGAAGGGGCGCCCCCCCCCACTGGCCCCTCTCCCTCTCTCTCTCTTCCCCTCCCTCTCTGGGCAGCCCCGCCCGCGCACCTGCCAACGTGCAGAGCCCCACCCCCGGGCACCTTTTACCCAACGGGTTGTGCTTCCCTGTTGAGGGTGGGGGTGAAGGGGGGGCGCATGGCTAGGTGCACATACTGAAAAATTGTTTGGGACTTTTATTTATTTCCCATGTTTTCTCGCACAAAGCAGCAACTCAAGTTACCTGGGTGATGGGAAAATCACGTGGAAGTGGCTTTAACCCTTAAAGGGTTTGAAACATGGTATAGCCAGAAAGGGAAAGAGGGTTAATTCCCAGAATATAGGTGAGTCTGACTTTGGAATGAGTGCCATTGCCCCAGAGCTGGGAAGAGGGCAGCCTGCCTGGCTTCTCTGGGAGGCCTGGCCAGTGGTTCCCTCAACCACACCAGTAGCTCCTCCTTCCCTTTGGCAGCCTCTTCCGCACCCGCACCCGAGGTCCCACTACAGTTCACTCCTCAGCGCCTTCCGTTCTAGTCCTTCAGAGCACAACTCTTGTCCATGCCAAATCCCCACTTGGATTCCTAAACCCAGGACAGAGTTTGAGGCAAGGAAGAGAGGGGAGGAATTAGGAAAATCACTCTTTCTCTCTTTTTCTCTCTCTTGCTCACTCTCTCAAATAAATAAAATCTAAAAAACAAAAACTTTTTCTTAAGATTTATTTATCTGAGAGAGAGCGCTTGCACGCTTGCGCATGGGCAGGCCAGAGAGGAGGGTGCAGAGGGAGAAACTTCAAGCCAACTCCCCACTGAGTGGGGAGCCCACGTAGGGCTCTATCCCAGGACCCTGAGATCATGACCTGAGCTGAAATCAAGCCAGCCGCTCAACGACTGAGCCACCCAGGCGCCCCTTTGAGATTTTATTTTTAAGTAATCTCTGCATCCAAAGTGGGGCTTGCACCCATAAGCCTGAGATCAAGAGTGGCACTACCTACCCACTGAGCCAGCCAGGTGCCCCTAAAATGGGAATTTTAAAAGACTCTACTAAAATAAAATTAAAATAGCATATAAAAAGTCAAATAAAATAGGGATAAAATTATCTGCCTTGTCTTTCTTACAGGATTTTAAGGCTCAGTTCAACAGTGGGAAATGAGGGGCACCTGGGTGGCTCAGTTGTTAAGCGTCTGCCTAAGGGCGTGACCCCAGGGTCCTGGGATCAACCCGCATAGGGCTCCCTGCTCCGCTGGGAGCCTGCTTCTTCCTCTCCCACTCCCCCTGCTTGTGTTCCCACTCTCGCTGGCTGTCTCTCTCTGTCAAATAAATAAATAAAATTAAAAAAAAAAAAGGGAAATGAGAAAGGGACAGATTATTGTGCCATGTGTGATTCTCGGTTATGCCAGCCTGGCCTATTCTTTGACCTTTGGGGCCTCTTCACCTGACTTCTCCCTTCAAGTAGCCAATGTTCTCACCACTATCAAAATTTCCTCTCCCGGGGCGCCTGGGCGGCTCAATTGGTTAACCGGCTGCCTTCGGCTCTGGTCATGATCCCAGAGTCCTGGGATCACCCCACTTTGGGCTCCCTGCTCTGTGGGGAGCCTGATTTCCTTCTCCTCCCCTTGTGCTCTTTAGCCCTCTCTCTGTCTCTCAAATAAATAAATAAAATCTTTAAAAAAAAAAAATGTCCCCTGCAACCTGAAGCCAGTATCTGCCATTTACCTCTTAGAAAAATATGTTCGTGGGCCACATAGTGAAAATACAAAAAACAATTGAGAAAAAGAAAAAATGAAATTTTGAAATTTGTCTTTAAAAGGGGGGGCACCTGGGTGGTTCAGTCCATTAAGCATCTGCCTTCGGCTCACGTCATGATCCCAGGGTCCTGGGGTCCAGCCCTGCTCCGTGGGGAGTCGGCTCCCTCTCCCCTCCTTCCACTCGTTCTCTCAATCTCTCTCTCTCTCTCAAATAAATAAATAAAATCTTTTTTAAAGAAAGAAATTTTGAAATTTGTATTCATCTATGCGCATTATAAATTTTTATACTTTGGAATGGAAGGCTTTGTCCTTCGTTTTATTTTGGAATGAAAACAAACTTGGACACCAACCGAGCAAGCAGGAGAAATGTGCTAAGGGTCCATCTCTGGGTCCGTTCAGTCCCGCAGGCCTCCTCCACCCTTGCGTATGGCCGGTGTGTTCGTCCAGCTTCCTGAATTCCACTGCCCTTGCTGGAGGGCAGAGCCACCATCAGCAGCCCCCCCCTTTTTTTTTCAGTCCTCAGCATCAGCACTTTACATAGGATCTCTTCTAGCTTGATAGACTGTCTGGTCCTTAAAAATGATTCCAGGCTCTCATTCCATAGATAGGAAACTCGAGCTAGTGCTAGGCACATGGGAAATACTCAATTATTGAATTTTTAGTCTTATAAGACATCAGAGCGGGAAGGGGTCATAAAGATGATCTAATTCAGCTGCTATCCTTTTTGTAATTTTAACAGCAAGCACTTACACAGCATTACTATGTGCCAAGTTTTCTTCAAAGCCCTTACCATAAAATAACTCATCAATCCTCATAAAACTTCCTGATGCTATGATTATTAACATGCTCCCCTTAGACATGGGAAAAACTGAGGTACAGAGAGGTCCAATAATGGAGTCTAGTCTCTAAGACAGTGGTTCTCAGACTTACTCTGAGCCCCTGGAAGAAATGATACTCTTAGCTCCACATGATGAAATAAGAACATATTGAAAGAACTACACAATTTGTGCTCTGCCAGATCTGACAGAGTCTAGAATCGCAGGCACCAAAGATTGAGGGGGAAAAATTGGAAAATCCTTAACAGTGAGAAAATGCTACCGATTCTTTTTCTTTGAACTAAGACGAGGTGGCTATTACTGAGTTCTCGTGACAGAACACCTTGATCCAACTTGTGGAACACCAACCCTGCTGAGCCTAGCTTGAGAACCACGACAATAAGGAAAATATTCAGAAAGGAACTCCCTGTGATGAGAGACGGGCAGCTGGCACGGACTGTTTCTATTTCTCCAAGTCTAGCTTGGTCTCAATGACCTCGGTTTTTCTAATACAGACCACAGTTACCGTGATGTTGTTGAAACCTCTCATTTTCAGGAAGGAGAAATTCCTACAAGGAGAGTGTATTACATGTAAATGCAAGTTTCATATAGCCATAAGTGTATCTGGACAACACTATAAATACCCAGTGTTGAAAATACCCTGTAACAAAACTAATGGATGGGCTTGAGTCCCCTGAGCCTTCCCCAGGCTATTCAGGAAAGAGCTAAGCGAGCCTCTGCCTACTCCCTTTGACAAAGCATGGGTTCCTTTTACAGTGCAAATAACCATTCCCCGACTTCTCTGTCTTAAAGATCAGATTTCTGCACATTGCATTTTCCGAAAGTAAGAAAGATGTGTAAAGAAAGCCCACATTCATTCAATTCAGCAAATATACCCTGCCCGCTCCACCACCTCCTAGCCTGACTGACTACCACCAGCACCCCAAAGACTCTGGCTTCCTCTAGGTCTCAGAGTTGGAGGAGGCCTTGGCCACCACCAGTCCCACAGCTGTGAACTCCCACGGGAACGAAATGATTGCCTGTGGATTCCAGAGGGATACAGACCTCCCTTGCCCATTCCTTCGCTCCCACCGTGCATTCATTTACTGAGTGCTTACTATGGCCCAGTCCTGTTCTATTAGTAGGCGCTGGGGATACAGTTAGCGGAATGGCTCTCAATCCTCCTGGAGAAACCCAGGAACAGATGAAAAGGTATTTGATGGTGGTTAGTGCCATGATGACAAGTAGAAATGGGATGGGTAGGAAGTGACTGAGGGAAAAACCTTGGCTGGATTGTCAGTGGCCTCTCTGAGGAAGTGACGTTCAGAGACCTGAACGACAAGGAATCAGCCATGCAAAGAATCTGGGTGAAGAGCGTTCCAGGCAGAGGGAACAACTCATGCAAAAGTCCTAAGGCAAAGGGAACAACTCATGCAAAAGTCCTAAGGCAATAGCAAACTCACCGTGTCCAAGAAACAGAAAGAAAGTCAGTGAGGCTGAAGGGCAGTGTGCTGGAGGAAGAGAGTACAAGATGAGGTCAGAGAGGGAGCATGTCCTAGCTAGTACAGAAGCTCATAGGCCAGGGTAAGGAGTTTGGATTTCTTTCAAAGTGTAATGAGAAGCCTTTGGAAGATGTTAAGCTGGGAAGTGGCATGATCTGATTTACGGTTTTAAAAGATCATTGGCTGGTGGGTACAGAATAAATCAAGGGATCAAGAGATGCAAGAGAAAGCACTTAAGAAGCAATCCTAGTGGTACCAGGAGAAAGAGCAGTGGCTTGGACAAGGGTGGCAACAGTGGGCTGTTGAGAAGCGAAGGGACTCAGGAAATGTTTTGGAGTTGGAGTACCCTCAGAGCCTGCCTCAGTTCCCTCTGCATGGTTTATTCATACCTAATAATTATCAACAACCAACAAACACTTACTGAGCACCTACTATATGCCAGGCATGGCGCTAGGAACTGGAAGTTACAGTCCAGAGGAGAAGACAAACTACCCTCCTGCCCTATTGCCATAGAAAGCTCTAGGTTCGGGGCGCCTGAGGGGCTCAGTCAGTTAGGCGTCTGCCTTGGGCTCTGGTCATGATCTCAGGGTCCTGGAGTTGAGCACCTCATTGGGCTCCCAGCTCAGCGGGCAGTCTGCCTCGCCTTCTCCCTCTGCCCCTTCCTTCCTGCCCCCCCTTCCCCACTTGTGCTCTCTGCTCTCTCTCACTCTCTCAAATAAATAAATAAAAATCGAAAGAAAGAAAGAAAGAAAGAAAGAAAGAAAGAAAGAAAGAAAGAAAGAAAGAAAGAAAAGAAAGAAAGGAAGGAAAGAGAAAGGAAGAAAGAAAGAAAGAAAGAAAGAAAGAAAGAGAAAGAAAGAAAGAGAAAGAAAGAAGAAAGAAAGAAAGAAGAAAGAAAGAAGAAGAAAGAAAGAAAGAAAGAAGAAAAGAAGGAAAGAAAGAAAAGAAAAGAAAAGAAAAGAAAAGAAAAGAAAAGAAAAGAAAAGAAAAGAAAAGAAAAGAAAAGAAAA
>NC_048233.1:39099408-39115830 GCF_002007445.2 Ailuropoda melanoleuca
TCCTCTCCCACTCCCCCTGCTTGTGTTCCCTCTCTCGCTGGCTGTCTCTATCTCTGTCAAATAAATAAATAAAATCTTAAAAAAAAAAAAGGCAAAGGGTCCTATCAATTTCTGAGCCTTAGAGGCATGAACCAGCCTTCCACGTGGACCAAATTTGTCTTTTGTTTATAAACTGAACGAATGATTTTTGAGCACCAACTGTGAGCTGATCCCAAGTACCGACACGTGCAAAGCTGACCCAAGCTCAGATGATCAGACACTCCCGATAAGGGCACTGAGTCTGGAGCTGGTGATGCGAAGAAGCCAGAGCAGCTTAGAATTTATTGCGCCCTCAGCCACCCTGCATTCGGTGACAGTGGCAAGAGCTTCCAAAACCAGCCCCTTCCATGGTTCCTGCTGCCTAATTTCCCTCTGTTCCTGCCTGTTTTTAAACCCTGGCTAGTATTCTGGCCTTTCCATCAATTCTGTGAGCAAGTTATTCCCTACCCTTCTAATAAATATCTTTTCTGCTCACATTACTTGGGGTCTGTTTCTGTGTTTGCAACCAAGGAGATGACTGGTACACTGGACAATCCTCTCTGAGCCTTGGTTTCCTCCTCAGTAAGAAGGGACGAGAACAACGTCCGTATGCAAGGCTGTTTTATCACATGTGTGTATTAGTTGCATGTTGCTACCTAAGCAATACCACACATTTGGCATCTTAACACACATTTGTTATCTCATAGTTTTTGTAGATCAGGGGTTGGGACATGTCTTAGCTGGCTGCTCTAGCCTCCAGGGTCTCACAAAGACGCAAAGGGTCAGCCAGGCCCGCAGTCTCATCTGAGGCTCGAATGAGAAAAAATCCCAGTCCAGTTCAGGTGGCTGTTGACAGGACTCACTTCCTTCAGGTGGTTGGCTGGGCCGCACGGGCCTCTCCGACGTGACAGCTTCTTCATCAAAGCCAGCAAAGGAGAGAATCCTCTAGCAAGATGGAAGTCGTAGAGTCTGGTAGCCTAATCCCCAAAGCGCCATCCCAGCACTTCTGCTGTGTTCTACAAACTAGAAGCAAATCACTAGGCCAGCGCATACACAACTGGAAGGATCACCCGAGGGCATGAATGCCAGAAGACGGGGATCATTTGGGGGCCATCGTGGAGCTGTCCTGCCACAATGAGGTAGCTGTTAGTCATCGTTCAAGGTCTTGTTCAAAATCCCACTTCCTTCTCGAGGGCTTTTCAAACCCATCAAAATTTAATTCGAATTCCCCTCTTACAAACAGAGAAACTTGAAGATGTACCAGGTATTTGATGGAAATATCTTTAATTGTGTTGGGAAGGATAATGCTATTTTGGTGCTGTAAGAAAATGTTCTTTTTGAGAAAGACTGCTGAAGTATTTGGAGATAGACTACCATAGTGCCCACACTTTTCCTTAAAAATTTTTAGAGTAATAAGGAGAGAGCCAGAAGGTCATTCTCCCTTTGTTTCCCAATCTCCCTGACTAAGCAGTTAGCATGGAAAAAGTTGCTTTGGCTTGTGCCAGAAATGATCCAGGAAGCCAGCTTTATATGAGTGTGTAAGAGGTGAGAATATATTTAATAATACAGTCTTTTAAAGGAACACTATTTAGCAAGTATCCAACCGCCTCATCTCACAAGCGCCAGAGGGCTCCCCCGTTAGGGCTGCAAATATACACTCACAGATATCTACATACTCACGGAAATTCTCCCATCAATCCCAAACCGAAGAATGTGGCGTGGAGGTGGTTGTCATTGATACTGTCAATAGATATTGTCATCAGTAAAAAAGTGGTGTTCAGCCTATGGAACTCCTCCCTTGTGCGTTGTGCCTGAGCCTTCAGATTAGGAAGAGAAAGGATCCTGGAGAAAACCCAGGGTGGAAAACCAACTCCCAGAAATCAGCTGCTCATTGCCAGCACCGTCTCACAGATGTGGAAGGCAGGCACTCGGGGCAAGTATCCTCTTTTAATTTGGTTTTGACTCAGTGGATCTCAGCTCTTAGCGCAGGACATGGCCTTAGGGGAAGGAAGGGAAACGAAGGAGATGCTCAGCATGGCTCGGGCTGATCCACGGTTCACAGACTCGGCTGCAGGAAGCACCAAGTCCCTCCATGTAGCCTCGGCCCCGGGAACACGGTGAACAACCAGGGCCTTTCTCTCTGAGGTCTCTTCTCTGATCTCCTCCTCTTCCTCCTTTCAGTTCCCCTCATTTCTCTCCTCTCTAAGGTGACATCCTCCCTGATGAAGAAAAATGCTGCGAACACCACTTTAACCAAGTGATCAAATTTAACACCATCAAAAATGGGACAAACTGACATCATATGCCCCCAGAGGGATGCACTGGGAGGGACACAATGTCACCTAATGTAGTATTCTTACCAACAACGTTTAAACTCAATCTGACCACAAGGAAACAAATTGAGGTACATTTCTAAAACAGTTGGCCCGTTGTATTTAAAAAATATCAGTATTATAGAAAAAAAAAAAACCCAGCTGGGAAACTGTTACGGTTTTAAGAAAATAAGAGAGACATAACTAATCTGGACCCCAGATTTTTTTTTTTAAGTCATCAGGACGTTGTTGGGACAACTGGGAAAATTTGAATTGGACTACGTATTAGATAAGATTGTAACAACATTCAATTTCCTGAGTGTGATCATGTTTTGTGGTCTTGTGGTAATATCTGTTCTTGGTAAGCACATGATGAAATATTTAGGAATGAAGTTGATGTCTGCAATCAACTCTCATATGTTTCAGCAAAAACACCTAACAAATATGGGGGAAGTGTTAACAACCAGTGAATCTAGATGAAATTGGACTCTTGCAAATTTAAACCTACAGAAAGGTTAAAAATTTTTCAAGACAACAATGTGGGGAAGGGCACCTGGCTGGCTCAGTTGGAAAAACATACCACTTTTGATCTCGGGGTCGTGAGTTCGAGCCCCACGTTGATTATAGAGATTACTTAAATAAATAAAACTTAAAAAAAAAAAAAGAAAGAAAGAAAAAATTAGGGGAAATGCCAGTTCAGAGTTTTAATGCCAGCAAGAAAATACTCCAGATGAGGAAAGTGACACTGTACCGTGGTTCCTCTAAATTTCATGTTGCCCGCAGAGGCGGGGGAGGGGCTGTGCAACAGTGAATATTTACTCAGTAGGCACATGGAGTGTTAGGTGCCAGCCCAGCAGATGCACTGAAAAATATTTATGTAGAAATAATTTGAAGGCACTTGCTGGCTCAGTTGGTTAAGTGGCCAGTTCTTGATTTCAGCTCAGGTCATGATCTCAGGGTCGTGGAATGGAGCCCCCACGTCAGGCTCCCCACTCAGCAGGGTCTGCTTGTCCCTCTCCGTCTGCCCCTCTGCCTGCTTGTGCTCTGTCTCTATCTCTCAAATAAATAAATAAAATCTTTTTTAAAAAGAAAGACTTTGATATTTGTCATTTTCCTTTAAACGTGGGATTTGTCGTGGAAATTTTCAGCATTTTGTTAGACTTAAATTTTTTTTACAGTTGAATTGTTTGTTGAATTGTTTTTCACTGCACGAGGCTCGTCATAATCTTTTTCATGCTTAGGGCATCTTTTTTTTTTTTTCTTAAGATTTTATTTGACAGAGACAGCCAGAGAGAGAGGGAATACAAGCAGGGGGAGTGGGAGAGGAAGAAGCAGGCTCATAGCAGAAGAGCCCGATGTGGGGCTCGATCCCATAACGCCGGAGCCCAATGTGGGGCTCGATCCCGTAACGCCGGAAACACGCCCTGAGCCAAAGGCAGACGCTTAACGGCTGCGCCACCCAGGCGCCCCCATGCTTAGGGCATCTTAATGTGTCCACACACCCACCGAGGCAAACAGACTGGGAGCTGGGAGGCAGGGAAACCAGGAAGACAGGCATTCAAGGGGACTGAAAAATTGTAGAAAGCCCTTTGGAATTGGGGAGCAAGATATGCAGAGACCCCAAGTCTGGGAGTCCAGGGATAAAGCTAGCTGCAATGCGAATGGAAACTTTATACTCCAGTCTATCCTGGACTGTTCTGCAGTTCATGCATTGTCATTGTTTATTTGCTTTTTGTTCTTCCTTAATATTAGGTAAAGTTTTTTGTTTGCTTCAAACAAATGTGAGCCTCTCTAAGCTACGTTGAGAAGAACCAGGACAAGGGGCTTATGCTCCCCTTGGGGAAAAGAGACCCTTCCTGAGCTGCCCCCTTGGCCAATGTGTTTTGTCAAAAATTTATTTGCCCCTACTCTCCTCTCTTCCCTTCACTCCTCCTGCCCTTTCCCTTCTCTCTCTCACCCCACCGCTACCTTTTTCCTTCCCAGTGTGCTGGAATGAACTCATCAGTTGGGGCTGTGAAGTCCAGGAGACCTAGATTCCAATCAATTAGAATATGACATGGGCAAATCTCAAGACATATTCTTCCTTTCAACAAATATGCGTTAGGGCCAATTAGCAGGCACGATGATAGCTACTGGGGATACAGGGGTAAGTCAAGAAGACAGACAAGTTTCCTGCCCTCATGCCACTTGCATTCTTCTTCAGGGAAGCAGATAGCGAGACAAATGAATAGGACAATTACATATCGTGAAACTTATATTCCAGAATCTAGCTATGTATCATATGAAGCCAGCTACATGACATTCTGGAAAAAGTAGAACTCTGGAGTCTATAAAACAGCTCAGTGGTTGCCAAAGGTTGGGGGAGGCAGAACACAGAGGAACTTTAGGGCGGTGAAACTGGACTGTGTGATATTATAATGGTGGATAGATGTCATTACACATTTGTCAAGACCCACAGAACGCGCAACACCCAGAGCGAACCCTAATGGAGACTAGACACTTGGGGTGCTAATGATGCATCAAAATCAGACTCCATCAGTTTTAATAAATGTACTACTCTGGTGGAGGGTTTTTTTTTTTTTTAAGATTTTATTTATCTAAAGAGAGAGGGAGGGGCGCCTGGGTGGCACAGCGGTTAAGCGTCTGCCTTCGGCTCAGGGCGTGATCCCGGCGTTATGGGTTCGAGCCCCACATCAGGCTCCTCTGCTGTGAGCCTGCTTCTTCCTCTCCCACTCCCCCTGCTTGTGTTCCCTCTCTCGCTGGCTGTCTCTGTCAAATAAATAAATAAAATCTTTAAAAAAAAAAATAAAGAGAGAGGGAGAGAGCGTGCACATGAGGGGGGAGGGGCAGAGGGCAAGCGAGAAAGGCTGAGTGCTGAGCTCAGAGCCCACGGGACTCAATCCCACCACCCTGAGGTCATAACCTGACCCAAAATCAAGAGTTGGACATTCAACTGACAGAGCCACCCAGGGGCCCTGAGGATTTTTATTTTTAAGAATTTATTCTCAAGGGGCGCCTATGTGGCTCAGTGGGTTAAGCATCCAACTCTTGGCTTCTGCTCAGGTCATGATCTCGGGGTCCTGAGACTGAGCCCTGCATCTGGTTCCACACTCAGCGTGGACTCTGCTTGTCCCTGTCCCTCTGCTCCTTCCGTTGCTCGCTCTCAACTCCCGTGTAATCCCCACCCCTAAGTGTGGGCTGGATCTACTGACTTGTTTCTAAGGAATAAAATGCAGCAAGCGTGAAGAAAAGTCACTTCCAAAACCAGGTTACAAAAAGACGATGATCTCTCTCTCTCTCTGTCAGCAGTAAGCTGCCGTGATGTGTGTCGCCCTCTGGAGAGGTCCCCGGGACAAGGAACTGATGTCTTCCACTAACAGCCAGCGAGGACCTAAGGTGAGGTCTTACAGAAGGCCACTCCTAGACACGATGTGTGATCCTTGACCGGATGCTGATTAGGAAATATCAGTTGCAAAAGACATTCTGGGGGCCAACTGGGGAGATTTGAATAGTGACTGGAATTAGATAAAATGAAAATGCATAAAATGGAAAGGTGGAGACTACTGACTGAAAAAAAAGCAGGTACAAAATAGCACGTTCATTATGATCTCATTTTGCTAAACACACACACACACATTTATGTATGTGTGTGGTGCATAAAAAAGAGATACAGCCTACCCTACAACCCAGCAATTCCATCTCTAGGTACATATATCCAAACCAATGAATTCATATACCAACCAAAAGACACACATTCAAGAACGTTCATAGCAATTTTATTCATTGTAGACACAACTGGAGTCATCCTAAATGTTCATCAACAGGAGAATGGATAAATAAATAATGATATGATCTGACAATGGAATACTATGCAGCCAGAAAAAGCAGACCGCTGATAAATGCAACAATCTCAAGAACATAATGCTGCAGGAAAGAAGCCAGACACCAAAGAGTACACGCTGTACGATCCTTTTTATATGAAATTCAAGAACAGGCAAATTGTGGTAAGAGACTGAATAATCATGGCCCCTGGAGGCTGATGGGGCCTGAGGAAAACCCCTGGGCTGGGGATAATATCATAAGCCTTGATTTGAATGTGGTTACACAGATATAGATAGATATGAAAAAAAATCACTGAGTTATACATTTAATACTTGTGCATTTTGCACAATTGTTATATGTCAATTTTTTTTTTAATTTTAAGAAAAAGTCCAGAAGGATTACACTAAAAGTATTAATGGTGTTAATTTCTGGGTGGTGGAAATGCCGTTTGGATTTATTGTGTCGTGTTGTTTATCTGTATTTTTTATTTTCTACAATACAGAAGTACTCCTTCTGTAATAATAAAAGGCTAGTTTTTAAACTGCATTCCAAATACAAGATAGTTTTATTCATGCAGTCTGGGGGGGGATGTACTTGCTGCATTATTCCTAAAGGAGAGAGGGGTGTGGCTACACAAATTACAAAGGAATGAAGTACTAATCACTGTGGCATCCGGGTGTGGGGGACTTTTCGGGGAAGTCTCCAGGGCTGAGAGCCTGGAAGGTCAGCCTGGAGCCGAGTTGTCCAGCCCACACAGTGTAATGGAAAGAACCCAGGAGGTAGAATCTGAAAGATATCGGTCTGAATCTCCATCAACCAGGGACTGATTCTGGCCTTTGGAAAGTCATTTGACCTCAGATGTGGAAAGACCAAGAGCTGGTCACAGGGCTTGGACTAAAACCCAGGCCACGACTGTGTACGTGTTCTGTCCACTGTCTGCTGCTTCCCTGCACCTGACACTCTTACCCAAGAGTAACAATGAACATTTACGTAGCAATTTCCATTTTATGAAATACAGTGGTTCCTGTTGAATTCTCACAGAACTTCTTGTTAAGCAAGCACTGTCCTTTCCCCTTTGTAAAGGTAAAAAAACAAAAAAAAACCAAAAAAAAACAACTCTGGTTCCGAGATAATAAGTGGTTTGCCCACAACTAGTAAGTGATAGAATGAGGACGCGCCCTCTGGTTTTCAGAGTCCAAGCCCCGTGTTCTTTGCACCACGGCAGCCAGCCCACCCAGGACCCGGCGCCCAGCTGCATGGTCCCCAAGCACTGGGCATGTGCTCCCAGCAGCGCTGCACTCCATTCTCAGCAGGATGCCATCTCCCGGGGAGGGAGGGAGGGCTCTGCACAGAGCATCCCTGAATGACCTAATACCCTTCCTGTGCTGACTCCAGGTCAAAAAAGGATCCCGACTCCTTCTGGCTCTGTGTTACCCAGACACACATAAGACTCCCAACCTCCAATGGTGGGCAGTCACTGGGGTCAAGTGTCTTCCAGTCTCAGCTCCCAACCCAGCTCCAGGGTGGCTGTCGGTTCCTTCTGCCCTCCTGATTCGTGAGGAAGGGCCACAACTCTTTGCCAGCCTTCTTTCCTTCTCCCCAGGAGGCTTCTCCCCAGGGGCCTGAGTCTACACTTCCCCGTCTCTACCCAGTTCCTGCCTCTCCCTCACACCCCCATCCCTCACGCCCCTTGGAGCTGGTGCAGAAGCAGTGAGAGGCAATGGCTGGCCCAAGAGGCAGCAGCTGTGAGCAGCTAACATCATGCTCTCCTCAATAATTCATTCCCAGGGAGGCTACGGGCACCATGCCCCACGCTGAGCTGGCGAGGGCTACCTCAGATCCGTAAATTGAGAGCGGTGGGAGTCCGGGAGGGGGCAGAGGGCTAATGAGAGTAAGCAGAAGGGTATCTTCTGAGCCTTCTCAAGGCCACTTTCAGCCCCTTGTCAGCAGCCCCACCTCCCAAAGGATGCCCAAGTCCCCTTTGGCCCAGACTTTTGAAAGCCCTGGGATGTTTCAGCCGCCCCTGCTTGGGGAACTCTTCCCGCAAAGAGCTCTGACCGCTTAGGCCAGTAATCTGAGTCAAACATCTCAGAACGGTGTCGGCCTCCCAGGGATTCCCATCCCCACCCACCTTTTTTCAACCCCAGTTCCCTGGCGAACCTCTGATGTTTACAAAGCTTGTAAACATGTGGGAGCGAAGGAAGGACTTGAACTGGCCCCTTGGGCAGTGCTGTGATTCAGAATCCTAAAGTATTCAGGGTTTGGCAAGAGAAGGAGAGAAGGCCAGTGAAGTCTAGGACAGGCCCCCTTCCCCAGGCTGCCCTGCGGACCCCCCTGCTGGTGCCCCTTCCTCCGCCTGCTGCAGCCCTAGGTTCTAGCTCTGTGCCTGTCCGGGCCTCCTTCCTCACTCCAGCTCATCCTGGGGAACTGGAATCACCAGTCCCATTCAGGGGATACAGAAGGAGTAACTGAGATCTAAGACTAAAATAAGCATGTATCAAGCACCTACTATGTGCCAGGCTGAGCCAGACTCTGGGCAGCAAGAGAGTGAGAGCCGAGCTTCTCAGCCCTCTCACCTTCCCTCCTTCCCGGGCACCAGAAGGAACCTTCAAATCCACAGAGCAGTCACACTGCCTGCACCAGAGCTGGCAAGAGCTGGGTCTTTAAGCCATAGCTGAGAGCCCAGGCCCTCCAGAGAGGCTGGTGTGGGAAGGAAGGTGCACTCTCGCTGGGCACTGTCAGCAAGAAGCTCTTCAGACATATTTATAGCAAATGCTGCGTCAGGGGATGGAGACTAGAAGTGCCTAGACGCATCAAATATCACCATGGGCCTAGAGGTGGAGCCCAGAAAAAGAAGAAAGAGGTTGCAGCAGAAGGGATTGAGGTTGGATGTTGGAGGAACTTCCCCAGAGTGATACGCAGAATTGGCAAATGGGGATTCCCTGTGGCAGCTACCTCCTAGAGCTTTCTCAGGAGAGTTGGGAAGACCCTTAATGGTCTCAGTAGAATAGATATAAAGGGATGGATATGGTGATATTTGTTCTCTGTCCCCATGATCCACAGGTTTTCAAATGCCAGGGCCACCAAGTAGAGTTTGCAGGTTATGCCTTTGCTGGGGAGGCAAGCGGTGATTGAAATCCGACTCTGGATCAGGGGGTTGTCCAACCCCTTGGCACAGAATATATCTGCACAAAATCTAGCCAAAAAGGTTAGCAGCGGCCTGGCCAAATATGCCAAGGTCCTAAGTCCCTGGGAGTCTGGGAGGTCACAGAATTTGGTGAGCCAACCCCAGAGAGCAGGGATAGACTTCGTGGGAAGCCCTGAAGGTCTGTATGTGGGAGCTGAGGGCCTAAAGGGCCCAACTAAGGCGTGGTTCCCAAAAGTGCATCCAGTCTAGGGTCCCCCTTTAGAAAGGTGCCAGATACTGTGAGGCCAGAGCCAGAGATGGGGGGCCCAAGGTAGGTAAACTGGGGAGCAAGAGGGTATGCAGCCAGCACAGAGCCCAGAGAGGGATAATTCTGCTTGTCATCTCACACAGAGGGAGTGGGAGAGGACATTCTGGGGGCCTGCAGGCTGGGCTCCCCGCCCTAGTTCTGGGGTTCCTACCTTCTCTCTGTGGCAGAAGGGAGAGGGGTGTGGTCCAGCAGCTGGAGTGAAAATAAGAAAAAGTGAAGAGTGCAGAGCTGTCCCGAGGCACCTCAGTCCCTCTGATAGGCTGAGAGAGAAGTCATTGATATTTCTAATTTAAAATAAGGGGTGGAGAGAGAGATGGTGTTCTAGGCAGTAGGTTCTGGGAGATTGGAGGGAGGGAGGGGAGGAACGGGGAAGCCAGGGACAATTGCTTGCTTTGGCCAGCACCCCCACCCCCCTTTCCCATATGGAAACTTAAGCTGCCCCAAGGCGCAGAGGAGCCAGTCCATTAGCTGTGGTCAGCAGGGGTGTTGGGGGGGCAGCTCTCTCTCCCTCCAGGTCTTATTGCCAAATGAAAAGCAAAGAGCTCTGCTCCATCTATTAAAGCTAAAAAACAAAACCTATAAAAAACCTCCATGTACATTTTAATAACACACACACACACACACACACACACACACACACACACACACGACCTCTTTATCTGCATAGTTGAAGCTGAGTAACTTGGGGGCTGGTGGGTGGTAGGAGAACTAGACCACAGAGGGAGGGGAGGAGGTGCCCTCCTCCCAAGGCGCGTTCCAGGTTTAAGCCCAGCCTGAGGAGGAGCTAGGGGTGGAGAGAGGAGAATTGCTTTTCCCCAATTTAGCTCCCTCTGGAATGGGGGCAGTGGAGAGGGTCAGCTCAACAGAGAAGGAGAGAAGTCTTCCAAGATCCCCAGGGGATGGGAGGATTGAGGGGGGGGGTTCCAGGAACCCCAGGGGAAGGGACATAAAAGAAGGGCCGAGGAGGATCGGTGGAGCACCCTTCGTCTTAAGGGGAAGAGTTCTGGCTGGTGTAAGGGGAACTTAGGCACTCTGTCACTCAACATCCGGGCGTGTCTGTGTCCGCGAGGTGTTCGGCCGCCCCCTCCCCTTTAGTCACCGTCTTGGGTATACAGAAGAGTCCAGCCTGGGAGTGTTGGGATTGTGGAGGGACCAATGAGAGGCTGATCCGCTTAGAAGGGCGTAGGGAGAGAGCCGGCTGGGGCTACACCCCCGCTCCCCCCTTCCCCCGCCAGGACTTGGGCTTGTCCTGTTTGACGTGCCCGCCGAAGGGGGCGGAGGGGGGTACTGACCGGAGCAGCGGTCCCGCGACTCTGTACTCCCAGCTGCCCAGGCCTGGCCGGGAAGCTGCTGGGCTCAGCGGGGGCGCCCCTGGAGACCAACATGCAGGTAGGAGCTGTCTGAGACCCCAGAGAAGCCAAGCGTCTCAAAGGAATCCTACGGGGGTGGAGATAGGGTGCAGCCTGGGAGTCCCATACTGGGGGTCGGACCAGTGGGACTGCAGTTCTTGGACAGAGAAGGAGAGGGGTTCGTCCTAGGCTTCGGTGGGGGTCTGGCTGCGAGCTGCGCCCCCTCCGCTCCGGCCAGGGCAGCGCCTCCTGCTGGCAGGGCTGGCCCCCAGCCGGCCGACAGACTGGACCCCCGGGCGGGTGCCGCCACCTGGAGGGCGTGTGCGGCCACCGGGCGAGTGAGCCTAGGGGGCGCTGCAGCCGCTCCGGGAGAGGTCGCCTCGCCTCGCCCCGCGCCTTCGCGGGCTGAGTCCCGCGGCGCCAGAACCCGACAGAGAGGGGAGATCGAGACTCCCGGGCGCGCTGGAGACACAGGCTCTGGGTCCGGGACGGGTGGCCGCACGTGGCTTCCCCGGAACCCGGAGGGGGCGCCTTGCCGCGGGGGCCAGCGAGCCACACACCGGCGTTCCTTCCGTCGATCCTTTCCCCTGCCGAGGTCGGGGTCGAGCTCGGGCGCTAGGCTGCGTTGGGCGCACGGAGCAGGGGTCGGGAGGGACCAGAACCTTCCGCCTGGAGCTCCGGAGTCCGGGCAGCCCCGGGGCTACTCCCGCCCTTCTGCCTGCGGCGGCGGGAGCTCCAGAGCCCCAGCCTTTTCTGGGGGTCGGCTTGAGGAGGGAGGGGGAGGCGGACGAGGGAGGCGAGATGTGGGGATGGAAGGACAGTGGGAGGCAGGCAGATAAACAGAGAACATGGACTGTAGAGGGGAGGAAGAAGAGACGGAAATGGAGAGAGCGGGGCTGAAAGGCGACGGGAGAGGGAGAGTGACAAGAGGCGGCAAGAAAGGAAGGGAGGGAGAGGGAGGGAGAGGGAGGGAAGGAGGAGGAAAGGGGGAGGGAACCCGGAGAGAGGGACGCGAGCCTGCGGCGAGCCTGGAGGGCGTGGGGCGAGGCCAGGCGTGCAGGCGGGAGCCAGTGTGCAGAGCGGCGGCCGGGTCCTGTTCCCACCTCGGAGCCCCTGGCCCGGGGGAGGGGGAAAAGGCCACTAGCCGGTCTATGTCTTTTTCTGACTCCAGTGCAACCTTCCTGCTGAATGAGGTAAACGCGGGGGACCCCTCCCCAGTGGATGGAAGGAGAGCCCCACTACAAGCTAGGAAGAGGGCCTGCATTTGGGGGAGACTGCAGTGATGGGGAGGGGGGAAGGTCGAGGAGGTGAGGCTAAGGGTGGAAGAGGCGGGCCAGAAAGGAGGGAGCAACCAGAGCTGGCAGCTTCTAAGCACTGGGATTGGGACGGGAGAGGGAAGACTGCCCGGAGAGCCAAAAAAGGGGCTAAATGAAAGGACAGAGATAAGAGGGATCCACCAAGCTCCCCTGGTGTCCCTCTCCAGGCTCCCTGAGGGCAGCCTAGCTGCTGGAATGCTGGGAGGTTTGGCTTGGTCCCGATCTTAAAGACTGCTGGGGAGAAGGACTTCCCAGAGGTACTGGCTCCTGACTCAGTTTCCTCACCTAATACGGAGGGATTAGATCTGTCCAGCTTCCTGGTGCACTTATAGGAGAAGCTAGAATGCCTTCTGGAGGCTCCCGAGAACTCCACCTCCCAAACCTGGTTGGTTATCAGGGCTTCCCTGCCAACCCCCCCCGCCCCCATGTTCTGCATCCATGCCTTGGCTACCAGCCAGTTGCCAGTCTAACAGATCTCTCCTAGAACGAGGAATCCTCTCCTCGAATCCTTTTTGTGCCCTCGCTCTCTCCCCTTAGGCTCAGTCACGGAAAATAGAAGGGGTTAGGGGCCACACGGATACTGACAGGCGCAGGTCTTGTTTCAGGGCAGGAAGTCGGCATGAGAACTGGACCAGGCAGGTGTGGGTGAGGTGAGGAAAATGGAAGGGGACACTGAGTAGCAACTCAGAGATAAGGGAAAGAGAGCAGCTCCGAAGCTCCCGCAAGACCCAAGGGATGGGCCCAGGCATGAAAAACTTGAACCCATCTCCCGGGGGTGGTTGGCATGGCAACTCATGCCTCAGAAGCAGACTTGGACACCATTGTCCCAGATGGGGACGAAGACAACAAGGTGTGTGAGGAAGGAGTGAAGCTGATGGCAGATCCGCTGTGTAACTACAATCCCCAGGACCCCCTGGTGGTGGAAAGAGTCCCAAAAGGAGAGACCAGGAGAATAGATTCAGGGATGGGAAGATGGGAAGAAAGGGAAGGATGAGAAGAAAGCTGTCTTCACTGGGATCATCTTGCAGGAGAGGGAGCGCCTTGAAGGTCCTATTCTTTCACACCTCATGCCTCCTTTCTGCCCTTCTGGAAGAACAGAAGGAACTGAAGAGGCAGGGAATAAAAGAGGAGGATCCAAGGAATTCTGAGGAACTGGAAGAGGCACGAAAGTGAAAAGAACAGTGTCTGGGAACTGGCACTACCAAAGAATCCAGTGTATAACCAACCCCAAACGGTGCAGGACTCCCCAGAGGGAACTGTGAAGCCAGCTGCGCCCCCCCCTCAGCAGTGCTTGCTGGCCGCCGGGCTCCAACAAAGTTGTCTGCCCAATTCAGCAGGACGAAGATGCTAAGCAGAGCTGGGCTGCTCCCTCACAGGGGGAGACAGACTAAAGGCAGACTAAAGTAGTCTTAAGATGAGGCCCCTTCTCTCCTTCTTTCTTGGCAATGGAACATGAACAAGGGACATGAACGGGGAAGCCAGTTGGGTGGGGTGGTCTTCCTCTCTCCTGTGCACAGTGCTTTCCCCCTAGACCTCATCAAACCGGGTCAGTTTCGGTCTTCTGACTCCCCTGTAGCTCAGAAAGGTAAAGCCCTGAGCAGATTCCTGATTCACCCTCCTGGGTGTGAGAAACTGGGACTGGAGAAGGACTGAGCTCAGAAGGGCTCCAAGTGTAACCCTCTTTCTATCTCACATCCCCCCCAGTGGTGGGGGAGGGCGTCAGGTAGGTAACCAAAATTCAAAGGAACAGTGTTCAGGAGATGGAAGAAAGGAGGGAGCTCAAATGCGTGGATCTTTGGGGAAGTTTATTCGAGATGAGGGCTGCTGCTCTGTCTGTAACCTCACATCTCAGTGCTCCTGGGAAGGGGACTGACGGGTACAGAGTGGCACTGTGGCTCCAACCCGGATATCGGCCACCCCAACCCCAATCTTTTCTCTAAGGAGAGAATCTGACTTTACACTAGCGATTCGGTCGTCTTGCCCTCCCCCCCTCCCAAGCCCAGTGTGGCCAGCATCCGAACCTTTTGCCCCAGCCTTGACAGTCCCCCTACCTCCATCCTCCAGTTTCTTTCCTCCTCCCTTTAGGCTCACCTAAAACAGCCCCTCCCTCCCCCAGTTCCCACGGATGCCTTGGCACTGCCTGGCTCAGTCCTTGGCAAGGAAGTGAGGAAGGGAACCCCCATCCCGGCCAGACGAGGATGGAATCCGCTCGCGCAACAGGTGTGGGGCGGCAAGACCCAAAACCTCCCCCTTTGCACCGGTTTGGCGACTAGGCCCTTTGCTGCAAGGTCCCAGGCCTGAGGGGGCCGAGCACCTGCCGNCTCTCGCTCTCCGCCGCCGCCCGCAGGGCTGCGGGGCTCGGTGGCATCTCTCGGGCGCGGCCCGCTGTCCTCGCCCCTGCCTCCGGGCTGCTCCCGCCCCCGGCGCCGCGCTCTCCCCCCCCACCCGGACTCCCCCATGTATGACGACTCCTACGTGCCCGGGTTTGAGGACTCGGAGGCGGTGAGTGCCCACGGCGAGGGTGGGGGTGGGGAAGTTGGGGTGACTCCTCGTCTCCCTTGGACCCTTCCCCCGTTCAGGACTTTGAAAAACGCCTCAGTGGAGGGGCAGGGGGTGCAGGGGGGCACTCCTGGAAAGTGGGGAGATGGATTTTCCTGCCCAGGGCTTCCCAGGACCCCAGTCCTAGACCAAGGGGTCTAGGGTGTGTGCAAGGCCGGGGTAGTGCGGGGGGGAAAGGCTCAAGCAGGTGGCTGCAGAGCCCAGGACTGAAGGGTAGAGGGAGGAAGGGCTGAAGGCTGAGGGCACAGAGGCTGTAGAGAGGGCACAAACTGTCTGGAGTCCCCAAAGGAGGATTGACGGGGTCTGAACACAGCAGCTCCAGGAGCTGCTGGGGCTTTCTGGGAGGAGGACCATTCAGGCTTCCCGTGCTTCAAGTAAAGGACAAATTGAGAGAGCCTAGGAGAACCCCAGAGAATCAGGTACCAGCCTCGGAAGGATCATAAACTTGAGGACCTCCATTATTCCCTTCTGCTGCCATCCCTGAGCATTGCCTCATTTCCTCACCCTGCCCGTAGCCCAGCTTCTCTCCCAGGCTGGAAACTAGGCGCCCAGCACATGGGTGGGCCAGCTGACGGAGCCCCATCCATTCCACGCCTCCCGCTGGGGCGTCCTCAGAGCAGTGGGCTTCCTGGGCTCCTGCTCAGCATGGAGGGCCTGGAGGTGAGGCCAGAGGGCCGAGGGCCTGGGGATGGAGAGGAAGCTCTTTGCTCAGANAAGCCCTGAGCAGATTCCTGATTCACCCTCCTGGGTGTGAGAAACTGGGACTGGAGAAGGACTGAGCTCAGAAGGGCTCCAAGTGTAACCCTCTTTCTATCTCACATCCCCCCCAGTGGTGGGGGAGGGCGTCAGGTAGGTAACCAAAATTCAAAGGAACAGTGTTCAGGAGATGGAAGAAAGGAGGGAGCTCAAATGCGTGGATCTTTGGGGAAGTTTATTCGAGATGAGGGCTGCTGCTCTGTCTGTAACCTCACATCTCAGTGCTCCTGGGAAGGGGACTGACGGGTACAGAGTGGCACTGTGGCTCCAACCCGGATATCGGCCACCCCAACCCCAATCTTTTCTCTAAGGAGAGAATCTGACTTTACACTAGCGATTCGGTCGTCTTGCCCTCCCCCCCTCCCAAGCCCAGTGTGGCCAGCATCCGAACCTTTTGCCCCAGCCTTGACAGTCCCCCTACCTCCATCCTCCAGTTTCTTTCCTCCTCCCTTTAGGCTCACCTAAAACAGCCCCTCCCTCCCCCAGTTCCCACGGATGCCTTGGCACTGCCTGGCTCAGTCCTTGGCAAGGAAGTGAGGAAGGGAACCCCCATCCCGGCCAGACGAGGATGGAATCCGCTCGCGCAACAGGTGTGGGGCGGCAGGACCCAAAACCTCCCCCTTTGCACCGGTTTGGCGACTAGGCCCTTTGCTGCAAGGTCCCAGGCCTGAGGGGGCCGAGCACCTGCCGGGATAGGGGCTACTGTCACGGCATTGGCCTGGGGTGGCCAAATTCATTCCTACCCGGGACCATTGCGGGGTTTGCTTTCCGGAGTCTCAACACGCCGCCCTCTCACCTGGGGCCCCTCCCCCTCCCCCGTCGGCCGCCCGTCCCC